>NC_081213.1:3967423-4217423 GCF_902713425.1 Acipenser ruthenus
TGCAATGAGTAACTCTCCAGGGTCCTGGAAAATGCTGTATTCATAGTGTGTTACGAGTACTATTTTAATAATCGATATTAAGAAACAATGCCGTACTCCCTTGTTTACTATCATACTCCCTTGTTACTATCTTGCTTACACATAACAAATAACTCAGAGGTTGTGTAAATTAGCAGATTTTTTTTTACTGTAAATGGTACATTACACCTAACATTTACTGTCAATTGTAAATTATTTTATTGATTAAACCTGGCTAGATTTAGGCTTGGTTCATTATTTAACCTAGAAGATATTGGAGGGAATTATGTCACACTCTTCATCTCGTACTTATTGATTTATATAAAGTTTACGTAAAAGCGAAATGGTTTTAGTTTACTATATGAAACCTTCAAGTCAACACAAAGCTGGTTCATGATAAATACATGTATATCTGAATCCCAAGTATGTATGCCTTCTGTGTCAAGTTTCTGACAATTGATTTTCATTATATTACTTTTTATATTTTCCATATTTACTTTATAGATTGGTCTGGAAAAAGATGACGTATCAAAATATGCATTTTTTTAAAGGTAACTTTATTTCCATTTTTGCCTAAATGTAAGACTGGATAACTTTACATTTATGTTACACGCTTAATATAGCATATGAATGAAAAAAGTTTACTGTAAATGGCAGACACTACAGTAAAAAACAGCAATTATACAGTAAACCACATCACATATATAATTGAAGGGGGTACAATTTTAATGCATTTTTATGTATATTTTTGTTAAGAGTTTCTCCAGGTGCCATCAAAGCATAAACTTTTCTGAAAAATAGTTATATCTTATCATTTAAAATCTTATATCTTATCACCTTAAAAAAAATTCTAATGCTGTTACCTCTCATTATTTCTTTTTTGTTCTTTTTTACAAAAATATAGATGTTATGGGTCTTCTAGGGTATTTAATTCAGTTGTTAAAATAAATTACATGTTGTTAGAAAAGAGAGATTCTAAGGAACAGATACGTGCTGCCAAAAGTAAAATGATTGTTTTATTTTGTAACAGCCTTTTTCCTGGTTTGCATCGCTCTGTCTGCTACAACTACTGGTCAAACAACTGTAGACCCACCCACTACTGGTGCAACAACTGCAGCCACAACCACTGCTGCTGGAGCAACAGTTGCACTCACAACCACTGCTGGGGCAACAGCTGCAGCCACAACCACTGCTGTGGGGACAACAGCTGCAGCCACAACCACTGCTGTGGGGGCAACAGCTGCAGCCACAACCACTGCTGTGGGGGCAACAGCTGCAGCCACAACCACTGCTGTGGGGGCAACAGCTGCAGTCACAACCACTGCTGTGGGGGCAACAGCTGCAGTCACAACTGCTGTGGGGGCAACAGCTGCAGCCACAACCACAGCTGTGGGGGCAACAGCTGCAACTACAAACTCAAGTATGAAATATTTGATTTAATAATATTTGATAACTTCACACAATTGTGTATGTGTTCTATAGAAAATGTCAGCCATTTCAAAATTGAAAAGTCACTACCATTCACGGTAAAGCAGTATATTTGGTATATGGATGTCTGTTGGATATGGATGAAAGTGACTTAGAGTAGTATGTTGAAGAGTAAGTAGCGGGGTTTCGAAAAATATAGCGTTACACATCCCCACGTGTTGCTACAACCGTTTAAATAGTGAACCTGTCATTTTTCTTTTCATTGTTAACACCCCGACAACCTTTTACACTTATGACTTTAAAGTCTGTTTCAAAGCTCTTTTCAAAATAGCGTAAGGATTATTGCCCACATTGTCAGACAGGTAGCAATAACGATTCATGATGTGGTACGGAACTGAAAAGCCAGAGCACCTGTTATGTTTTTTTTTTTGTTTTTTTTTCCTGCAGTGATTTAGAGGACAGGCCCCAGTGCACTAGAGCAGCCATTTTGAAAAGAGCTTTGAAACAGACATTAAAGTTATAAGTGAAAGTTGTCAGGATGTTAACAATGACAAGAAAAATTACAGGTACATTACTTAAACAGTTGTAGCAACACGTGGGGACGTGGAACGCTATATTTTTTAGAACCACACTACTTACTCTTTAATATCTGTAAATAACAATGATGTATAGTTCAATGCTTCATCACAGCTTGCTTACTTTTTAACCAGCAGCTGGGACAGCAGTGACCTCAGCTACCAATCCAGCAGGTCTGGTGAGTGATGAATATAATGATAATGTGAACTTACATTTATTGGAGTTGCAGTATAATTTCTCATTAAGCCCTTCAGCGCTGTGATGATGCAAGTCTTCTTTGTGTAGCTGATCAAGTCCACAAGACAGCTTGCCTACTATTACAGTACTAATAGGAAGTGTAAGAGAAGCAAAAGCACAGGTGATGAATTCAGAAATGTTATTAGCACCACATTCTAAATGAAACAAGAAACACATGAAGACCAATTACAAGCCTCTAATTAAAATGAGTTGTTTATTTATTTTATTATTGGGTGCATTGTTCCTTTCTGAAGAAATGCTAATGACCATTTGAAATTAAGAGAGTAATATCGCCCGCTGTTTCATCTGCACACAAGTAGGTTGTTTCACATATATATATATATGATAACTGTGATTATTCTCATTTTTTTTACAGATGTACTGCAAGACCTTTGCCTGTACAGGGTATAACTGTTACATGAATTACACAAATCAAAATGCAACCATGTGCGCTACAAATTACTCCTACTGCATGGTAAATGCATTACATTTCCTTTCCTTTTGAGATCTAACTTAATCTTTACTGTTTGATTTATTTCCGATTACTCACTGTTGCATATTGTTGTGGCGTGATGTAAGTTTTCTGCACAGATACAACGGAATTCTGAATTACAAAAAATGTCCCGATGTGCAGAACACACATCATCATACCCACTTCAAAAGTTCTGCTGTTATCGTGATGGATATGTATGTTCTAAGAATAGGGGCTTTTTATTTCTTTATATATTTCTTTTTTTAATAAGGGCCAATGTTTCACAACTAATGCTAAACATATTACTGTGACACACTGTGTTGGGTATGAATGCTTAAATATTGAGCAATGATCACATTCTTTTCTAATTTGAACTTGTTTCACAAGACTGTCATAGTATTTATAGTATTCATAGTATTTTTTACTTTACAAACATGATAGTGTTATTAATGTCCTTTAAGGGTTTT
The DNA here is from genome assembly GCF_902713425.1 of Acipenser ruthenus. Lineage (NCBI taxonomy): Eukaryota > Metazoa > Chordata > Actinopteri > Acipenseriformes > Acipenseridae > Acipenser > Acipenser ruthenus. The sequence goes on from NC_081213.1 coordinate 3,970,622, forward strand.
TGGAGAAGGGTTTTTTTTCTCAGTATTTTTTTGTCGTGAGTTTAAAAGAGAAGTGTTTTTCTTGCAGCTCAACCGCACAGACAGCAGCTACAATGCTGGCTGCAGTCAGACCTGTACTGGAACAGCCAACATGTGTAGCAATGCCTCCTCATCCCAGTGTATAATGGAATGCTGTGCCACCTCCCTCTGTCTTAGACTGAATGGAACAATTCAGGGGATCCCCTCCACTGCAGGTATTTCTCTTTCATATTACTTTCTGTTTATTTTTCAATGCATTTATATTTAGCAATTAAATTATTTACCTTCCAGGGACTACATCTCCACCACCTAACATGACAACTACAACTGTTGCTGTCGCAAACAATGTAAGTAAACAGAACGTGTGGCTTCTTACGCTAAAAGTTTTTTGTGACCATAACACCATATTATACAATTAGACGAACAAAAAACATGTTGCCAATACATGCTGCTGTTTTGTAATAATACTGTCTGCTGCATCCAGCTCAAACTGAGCTAACTTAAGGGACACATGTTTCATACTGTAGTTCTGGGGAATCCATTTAGATTGCATCAACCACTTATTATAGGAAGTCCACAAAAAGGTAAACAGTAAGTTGATCAAATAAGGCTGCAGGCCTTCGTACATTTGCGCTTACAAATGTACGAATGCACAATTGCTGTTTAACTGTATGGAAATATGTTCCATTTTGGATAGTACAGTTGCCAATCTTCCAGAGAGACGTTTTCTTGTATTCTGGTTGGAGAATTGCTATAAACTCCTGTTTTAAATCATTAAACATGGTCAAAATGAGTCCCTGTAGACAACGATGTGAAATACCTTGTCAAACACTCTTTTTACCTAACAGGGAAAGAGCTGTCAGTCCTTCACATGTGACGGAGACTCGTGCTACAAAGGAAAAAACGATGCGAAATTCTGTCAGACTGGGATGAACTACTGTGAGGTAATAACTAGCTTTGGAAGTCCATGAACTGACATTGACGATACTTCAGTGGAGTACAAGGTTTCGATTGCCTTGAGATATTACTCCGCCGTGTTTTTTCTTTCCACTCTACAGCTGAAAAAGAAGGTCTCTGGCGTCACCACAACCTGGACTGCAGGCTGCAGCAGCACCTGTCAAGCCACAGCCAGCGGCTGCACCTCCACCGCCACGGATTGCCTCCAAGAGTGCTGCGATGCCTCTGCTACAGTCTGTCTCAAACTCGATGGCACTGTGAACATCAAAGGTGCCGCGGATACGCTCAGCACGGTACCACTGATGAACCTGCTAACCGTTGCTTTTCTCGTTTTCATTTCCAGCAGTCTCCAGCTCCACTAACGCTGTTTTAGATGCACACCAGTCCATGTCCTATTTATTTATTTTGCAAGCAATAATGTGACTAAGAAAAAGATGTATAGGGCATTTTTTCTGGAGTTTCTAAAGTAGTTTCTATTGCTTTTAAATGTAATATATTAATTACATATGTAAATATAAATGATACTTTCTCTGCCTGCATCTTACTGTGATACAAGCTATAGACGTCTATGTACAATGGCATCCAGAAAATGCTTCAAATGTTTTTACTTATACGTGTTTAATGACTTAGCAAAAAATACATTCTTATGGTACCGCCTTATGCATTATTATTTGTTACATTATCATATTTAATTGACAATTGCCTTTTTCAAATACTGTTGTCTTGTAATGCAATTGTGAAATAAAATGAAGTGAACTATTTTAAAGAGAGTATAATTATTAAATAATAAAACTTTTATTTAATATTGGTATGTGGTGACTTATTTAAGTGTCTGATGAGATGTTCACAGCCTTTTGCAAATCCAGTTTGTTTAAAAAAAAACAAAAGTGAAATCAAATTGTTCCATGAATGGTAAACTAATCCCATTCTTGCATGTGTGTGGGCAGGGTTCCATTCTACCTTAGTGTGAATACATGAGTTTGATAATGAAAACTAGGGGGAAAAAAACATGTTTACTACTTGCAATGAGCTGTGAATATTGAATCCCCTGAGTGTTAATTACCATCTATAATTTCAAGAGATGTTTCCCTTATGCATGCTGTCTTTGCTTCTTGCTGTAAGTCATGTGCTTGCTCAATTAAAGGTTGGTTCCATTGGCTGCAATTGTAGTTCAGTTAACAAGTGTGTTGTTATATAAATGGAAGGGCTGTTGCGCTGCGCAGGTAAAACAATAGTAAATGTTAAGTGCCTATATTTCAGCTAATACTGTGTTTCCTAAACAGTAAGTACAGTACAGTAGCTACACATTACATTGTCTTCAGTTTTTTTCTCTCTGTTTTTTTTTTTTTTTTACTGTACCTTAATCTTTTTATGATGTTTGCTGTCAGTCTAGGTAATTCCTATTGCAGTTACTAACTTAGCCAAGCTATTGCCTTAAAAATCAAAAGTGGTAGTCCACTAGATGGCGCTGGATCTTGCTTTTCTAAAGAATTGAAGACGCACCTGGACCCCATGCAGAGTGGTTACAAACATTATAAAAATGCATGTTACTATTATATATATATATATATATATATATATATATATATATATATATACATTTGTTTATATATTTGCAATAATTGCATATTTGACAGTGTTACAGTTGTGTTCTGTAACACTGTCAAATATGCAATTCAATGAAGTAAGCAACACATTGTAGTCCTGTCCTTAGAATTATTCTGAAGTCACGTGTGACTTTGACAGCACCATATATAAGGCTTGGAGCAGTTAGTTTGCAGTAAAATGGGTAGCAGCAAAGACTGATCATAATTGTAGAATGACAGTGAGTGCCTGACTAAGCATTTACAAATCACTAATAAATATTAGACAACCTATTTATCAATATCTTTTCTGAACAGTCCCACACTGCAGCTTAAACCACAGATCATTCACCTCAGTCAGAAGCGACAGGTGGCTGATACTGGAAGACTGTGGCTGCAGAGGACCTCTGATGTGTGTAATAAGTAATAACCCAAGCACTGTACAGACCACAGAATACATGTACGCATGGGGATTGACAGTAGCAGGGCCAGCTAATTGTCACTTAGCTGGGAAAATAAAACTAGCTTGTGCTACCATGGTAATGATAAGCACTCTTAACTGCACCCAGTAACTCTAGAGATCCAATTGCATAATCCCTTACCTGGAAAAAAAATATGTTGTTTACTGCAGTCTTGAATTAAATTAACTGAATAATTTTGTATCTGCATTGACTGGATTGCAATGGCTCAATAACACCCATTAAAACATTTTTCTAGCCTTTCCAAAAAGGAAACACAATTTGTATAAAAGCATATTTATAATACAGTAGATTCAATATTTGCATTTTTAAACTGTACCCTATGTTCACCAAAGAATGACATCACACAGCTCATTATAAGAATGAATTACTTAGAGTTATTTACTTGTATGTGTTTATCTCTTCTAAAAAGATAAAACAATGCAAAAGACTATTTGGTCTAAAAATATTATTATCAGGACAGCTATATTGTTTTATTGAAATAGGATAAAGATAGGACTTTTTAAATAATTGTTGCAAAGTCAAGTCCTATTTATGTTCCCTGTAAAATGTTATGAGCATAACAAAAGCAGTAGTAGCCGGAAAATTTGTACTGTGATATTTTGTAACAATTGTAAGTCACCCTGGATAAGGGCATCTGCTAATAAATAAATAAATACATTAATAATAATAATAATAATAATAATAATAATAATAATAATAATAATAATAATAATAATAATAATAATAACTTGGCTATACAGAGTAACAGACTGGCAAACAGGGGGAGACATTAATGTGCCTATAGCTAAAAGTTTTTTGGATAATGCAAATAAACTAGACTCCTTATCCATTATACCCGCTCTTCTAATTTTACAGCAGCAAATTAGGTCTGTGAGCCACTGTCTTCACTTAATGAATTCTTCCAGGCTCAAGACGAACAGGGTAGCTGTTTTGGCAACTAGCAGGAAAAAAAAAACTACGTTTTTCAAAAGATATATATATATATAATATATTGTGAAGTTACTTGCAACTTTTCAAACTGACGTTTGTTGTTTTAGTTTAAAACATATAATATATGTAAAGTGATATAAAAAGTGTCTGCAATAACAGTTTTAATAGTCCTTTCCTTTCCTTTAATCTCTGTGAATTCTAGGCTATTTGCACAACCGCAGCAGTTTCTTGTTTTTGGTAGCGCTTCCGTCATTTTAAATCTTGCTTCTGATTTTCCAACGTTGCAAACTTGCATATGAATCTAGATGTGGCAAACCCCAAATGGTAGGTGACGTAATTAACCTACATTAAAAGTCAATTAAACATGTTGTTGGAAATAAGGTGAATGCTTATCGGCACTGTGTTACGTCACTGCACAAACCCCAGCGTGGCATCTGCAGGGCGTATGGAACTTGAAGAACGGAACATCTGGATCTCGGATCTCAGTGGGATATTGCAAAATGTACAGCGGAAAGCAATTGGAAACTTTTGTTAGCGAGTTGTATCATTTAAAAGAACTGGTTGAATTGATAGTGGCTAGTGCACGTTGTCTGTAATATCTGCTACTGAAAACGTTGCCATTTTACACTTTAATCTAAGCGTATATATTTTTTAAAAATGGATCAGTCTGTTGCAATCCAGGAGACCCTGACGGAGGACGAGAATTGCATTACAGTATCCTTACGTTTTCTTCATATTAGTTGGGCAAGAAACGATTCTAAAGATTTTAAGTGCAGTCAGCAACGAATGCAGCTAAATCCCTGCAGGTTTTATTTGGCGAGGAATAGCAGGTTTTCTGTAGGGGTAGTTACAAAAAGGTGCATCCTAGGCCTCTGGTCAAAGACCAACTACGATGTTTAAGTTACACGAAAGATCTCGCTCATATATGAGCTGTGGATAGACATGTCATTATTAAAACGACGCATGCTCTGTTGCTTGTGCATTGTAAATCGTGTTAATTACATTTCTATAAATAATAAAATAATAATAATAATAATACAAAACTTCATTAGTTTTTTAAGTAGAGTGTTGTGAGCATGCTCAGTAAACACAGTAACACATCATCAAAATTGTAAACTCCCAACAGATTTATGTGCAGTGTTGAAATTAATCCAGCAGATGGCAACATCATACCAGCGCTTTGCTTTGCTTAATGTAATAATTTAACCGTGTTGTGTCAATAATACATTACATATTCCAACTTTCAATCTACTTCTACCACGTTAAGGTACCTGCAGCTGAAACTACCTTTAACACATAGAAACAAACTGGACAGACAGTAAGTCTGCATAGTGCCCATACGAGTAACGGAGGGTGAATGCAGTCACCAATTCACTGTGAAGAACACACCTTTCGTTCAACAGAACACAGTGTTAGCTTTTAACCATGTACAGTATATTGTGGTTTCTGGTGCAATGTGTGAACAATTGGGCTGTCAAAATAGCGTATATTATCAAACCTCCTGTTGTTTTATTCCTTAATTAAAAAACTAAAACCATGCTGTTCAATGTCTTCTCATCTTGGACAATGCTACAGAAAGCAGACTGCTTGGGCTAGTGGAATGCAAACATGAAAAAGCGTAGGTATTCTTTATTAGACTGATCCAACTCAATACAACTCCTAACACAAAAGCCTTACGAATTGAGTTGTGCATGACATGGGAAGATATCAGCTCTTATCACAGTATTATCTGATTGTTTATAAATATTCGCCAGATAGCTGTCAAACTTCCTGCATCATAGCAGCAAACCTGTTTTTCTTTTAATGTTTATTGGTATACAACACAAGCATGCAAAGCGTTGTTTTATCTTATGTAATAACTTACCGTCTTGCCTGTTTAGTATGCAATTATACAGTATGTGTTCTGTCATTTTCTGTAGTTTAACTGGCAGTATGTAAATTACCTGTATCAAAAGATGCACAGCTGGTGTTTTTGCTTGCTTAATGCTAGCTGCACATAGGCTATTTGTTTAATTAGTTCAAACTAAAGTGTTTGCCCAAGTGGCTGCGGATTGAGGGGGACTATAAAGAACTGCGGCCCAACTTGTAGTACAGGGATGTTCTGTGGTAACAGAAAAGAATATTCAACTATTTATACATTTCTTTCTGTAGTATATTTGTATTTACTCACAGAAGAATGGCAATTTCCGGAGATGATGTTTCACTGGAGCGAGTAATTGCTATTACTGAAGACTTTACCTTTGAAGAAGGTAGGTCATGATTCTAGTAATAACTGCTTGCTTATCATTGTCATCCCTCATAATGCATATCACAGATATAGTTCTGATGTTTCAAAGTGCCATGTCTAGTTTCTGATTGGAATATGAACACAAAGGAATGAGAATTACACTTTTGTTTATAATGTTTAGTCTAGTAAATCCTGTGCTTCTTACTGTGAGCTTCATTTAATGCAAAATATATATATACCACCAAATATAAACATCACCAAAGAAAAATATTGTAGCACAGTATTGAATTTAATTTACAGATTGTTGTGGTACAGTCTCTTTCAGACACTGCCTGCTTGAAATAACCAATACTTGAACAGGAGCAAACTAATTAAAAGTACTCAGTGTAATTGGTAATGTGTTAGTTTGAAGGACAGTGCACACATCACAGCATCAGCAGCCAATTCTGCCCTAAGGAAAAACAGAATAACTACTGCTCATTGGACTGGAAATGAAGAAATATTTAACAGTGTAGCACAGGGCAAAAAAGTGTATATATATATATATACATACATACACACACACACACACACAAACACACACACACGTATGGTAAATAATGTGAAGACTGTTTGGTGAACCACATGAATCATGAGAGCAGGGTAGTCATACCAAAGGGAAAGTTGAAACTAAAAGCAGACAGGCTTATTTTTGCTGGATAGCATTGCCTTTAACAGCTTACTTCCAAAGTAATTGGAAACGAGTTGATCCATAATTGCTCATTAGTTTTAATACAGTGCACCAGGTGTAGCTGCAGATATGAAAAGGTGTTGCTGTGCAAAGAGAAGGGAATGAAAGCAATGTGCTGTATGCTGATGACCTGCACACACCGATATTCTCTGGGGTTTGTTCTCTTTCAGTTCCACCATTAAATGACTTTCCAATTGTGGGTAAGTAACGTTATTATACTTTGAAAACAATCAACAGGAAACCAGTGGTACCATTTTGTTTAATTCAATTCAGCCTTTTTTAAATTTCTCAGAAGTACATGGTACTGTACTAAACTAAACGACTATACCAGACTGCTTCAGGCAACAACATTTTAATTTTGCATAGTGCATAAAAATGCACAGGTGGCAATTGCTAAATAATATATGCACGAATTAGCATCTCCAGCCTATGATAAAGTATTCACCAAACCAGACTGTGCACCTATGATTTATTAAAACAAATATTAAGGATAAATCATATATTAGGATAAAATGTATAGGAATTATACAGTGTAATACAGCAGTGTAATACAGCTTTGCAAAAATGCATAAAAGTTCCCCTTTGGGGCCAATTTTAGCAGCATTATTTTGGCAGTAGTCTTATGAACCCTTTTATTACCTTCAAGGCTCAGACACCAATGTAAGGATCACATCACAAGACCAGGTGTTGGAGCTGCTGTTGCCTTTTGGCTGGCACACTCGGATGTTTATCCAGGAAATGAACAAGGCCAGTCACGGTAGGAAACTATTTTAACAACCATTTTGCCTTAGAGGTTAACACAGAAAAACTGACCTTCTGTAACCAGGTCTCCTCAAGTGTATCTTACTGTATACTGTTGTACTGATGTGTAGTGGCCTGAGGGGTAGTCTACCTCCACTGAACAGTCTGAACAGGTCTCTTAAAGAGAAAGTAGCATGAAATGACCTGGTTTTATATTTTACAGCTGTGTGGTGTTTCCAGTAATTCTTAGTGGTTCATATTTAGATTACTCAAATATTGTGTTTTGCTTCAACAAAGTGTGCAGGAGCTGCTCTTCAGTTATAGTGTCCTGCCATAGACATGTGTGACACAGGCTAGATCAACCAAAGTGTCCTTAAACTGTATTAATAAGCACCAGATCCCCAGTTGGCGTTGGCTCTAGACAATTTGATCTAAACGGGAAGGTACTGAACCCAATCTTTTTTATTACAAGCACTAGACAGTTTTCCACAAGCTGTGTCATTTGGACAGCATGTTTACCACTTTCTTCAACAGAAATATGAACTGAATATGTTTCTGTTTGTTACTTGTTCTGGTTTAAATTAATTATGCAAAGGTCCATCTGTATCTAAACACCCTTGTATTACACAAACTGGTAACATAACAGAATGAGAAATATTGTATTGCCTATTGCCTAATGTTGGAACTTGCAGTATAAACACATTTCCTTGGCAATATGCAAATGCTGTAATTGGAGCTTGCAAGTTTGGGTGTGTTCGCTGGCTGTACATTTGAAATGCAGTGCAATTGTTGTCAATGTATGATGGCAGGACAATCTTGTGAATACATTTTTCATTTAGCTTTATTTATGTAGAAAGTTGTCATTTGTGCAAACCCTTAAATTAAAATGCTTGTTGCATATTTAACAGGATTCAGTTTTAAGGGGTCACCTGTCCTGTCACTTTTATTTTGTTTTTGCTAATAAATTGCATTGGAATGGTATCAGTAAATTAAACACTGCCTCTTGGTCAATTATAGTTCATCAATCTTGATAACCGTAGTGAGGAAACTGGGCGTTTTCATGGTTTGAAAGATGCCACCCCTGGGTTATTGATGGGTCAAGCTTCCAGAAGATGACTGACTAAAAACTGTGACTCCCTTGTGTTATACATACTGTATTCAGAGACCTTTTTCATTTTAGTCATACATGCCACTCTGTGGTTGTGTGTGAACCATAACCTACTTGGTGCCTAATCTGAAAACCCCTTCTTTAACCATCCTTGATTATTAACTAACCAGCTGCTTCCCCTATTGATTCACAGCTTAGCAGCCAGTAACAGCCTAACCTCTACTGATGTGACATGATCTAGGAAGTGAAACCGTTATAGATTTCCTGAAAAGCATCTTTAAAAAAAAACACCTATATAGGGATTGGAAGTGTTTGCTGAGAAAATGTTCTGCTAAAAGGGAACTAAAGTGAGATGTATTCTTTTTACAAAAGAGCTCAAATTGGACACTTGTCTTGTATTTTATTTTATTTTTTTTACCAAAGAAAAGTTTTATCTTAGGTTTTACTTGTTCAATGACGCAGTAGTAGAAACCTGTGCATTCTGCTTTTAAGCAAACATCTTTAGAGCAAATTGTTTTACACGTGCAAAAGCGCCAATTTGTAAGATAGCATCTTCTGGAGCTGTGTGCAAGGAAGTCGAGCAGATAAAGCAGTGGTCTGTGCCCTTGTTTAGTTGGCTGTGTGACACTGTACAGTATTTGTAATCTTTAACGTATAGACCTAAGGGTTTGAAATATATTTCCCAACATTTTCACTCTTCCATATCATTGCCCAGTTGAGCTTCTCTATAAAAAAGATTTTTTACTAATATTGTCACTGGACCCATCCTTTCTTTTTTTTTTTTTTATAATTTTAGTGTGCCCAATTATTTTAACCTCATTTTTATTTTTTTAACGTTCCCTCACCGCAGTAATTCCCACAACAGCTCAGAAGTACTGAAGGTCAGTGGGGGTCCTCTGATCCCCAAACCAATTGCCTCTTTACACCCAGGAGCTCCACAGCGATGTTGGCTACCTGCACAGGAAGGACAAAAGCCAGCCGGTTTTTGCTTTTGAGCTCACTGGGCACCTGGCCTCTGATGTTTTTCCCCCACTAACCTTTTAAAGAATCATTGACAGACCTATCCTTCAGGTTGGTCCACACGTAATTCAGCCCCCCTGCTGCTTTCTTTGCTATTACACCTTAAGATTGGATTAGTAATTCCTGTCATGAACCATTGGTCTTAAAAGGGCAACCAGGTTTAAAGTCGGGCAGGAAAACATTAATTTGCATTTTCTTTGTCACATGTTCTTGTCTTGCAGGTTTATCGGTGTTCCTCAGATGAACCTAAATGCTAACAATTTTAAAAAAATGGGGATACATTGTTTTTAGATTATCTTCTAAGCAACAATAAATACAAATTACATTCTGCTGTTTTTGTCAGCTTTGACTTCGCTTTGTTTTGACTGTATACAGAGCTGGTACACAATATACAGAGTCACTTGTGAGCCACTGGGACTTTAAAATAGCACTGGAACTGAAAAACAGGTTTTAAACCCAAATCAAATTATCTCCGAAGGGCTATGCAGTGCCATTGGAATGGTTGTATTCTGAGGGGCTATAGTAGCACAAGCTGTGGCTTTTACGAGGCCCTTGGTATAGTAGAATATCAACACTTTGATATCATTACATACAATTGGATCTCAATGATATGAGCCAGTACACTCAGGTAATTCATTTCAACACCGTAGTGGAATATTAGCACCAGTGTGCAATATTTGTTCTAAAAACATTGCTGTTAATGAAATGGCTGGCTAATGGTTCTGTTTGATTCTGTGATCACAGTTACCATATGTTTATTATAGGCTGGTGCAACAGAGACCAGAGATAAGCATATCACTATGCATGACTTAATAAGTAGGATTTTCAGAAAACATTGAGGTTTCCACCTTAGCAGTAAAACTGATGCATAACAAGCTTAGCATTTCAATCCACAGTATTCTGTATCTTTGAGTTCCCTCCAAGGTCATACTGCTAACTTATCTTTTGAGTGTGGGACACACTGATGGGGGCGGAGTTTATAGTTCATTCTTCTCAGAAAATTGCAAAACAGATGCAAATGAGAAAACGTTGACAGCTACAGTAGCAGAGAGCATAGGCAAGGAATTGAGTCTCCTTAGACTGGTATCTTTAGCTCAAAACAAGGATGAAGTCTGTTCAGATTGCAAACTGCAGTTTCAACAAATGACCAGGTTTACCAGCCAAGTACCATGAAGTAGGCATTCCAGTAACTATGTGTTATGTTTTGCGGTGGTACGTTTGTTTGAACAGTGGTGCTTCCCACGGCACCACTCCCCTATTCAAAATTTGCTGAAGCTCCCAACTTTCTGGAAACTGCATCTTTGCCGGACAGCTTAAAATACCTTCTGGACAAAGACTTTCTGTTGCGCTATGGAAACAGTCTTAGAAAGGGTTAGCCTTGACAAGGAGGAAATCAAAGACACGGAAGGTAGGTTTGGTTCTGTCAAGTGTGCAGGAGCAATCGGTTAGCTTTACCAGATGCTCTTTTTGAAAGGGAAGAATGATGAGGTAAATGGGGGTTCATTTGAATGTCTTCAGTGAATTGCAGAATTCGTTGATTGTAAATGAGGTTTGCTTAGAGGCTCTCAATGACTTTTTAATGCTGTGGTTTTGGCATTGTGGTTGCTTTAGCAGCTTAAAGTGCACCAACAAGAAGAAACTGTTGTTGATGTTACCGGATGCATGGTTAAAGGACTTGTACTTTATTTTTGTAATCTAGACATTTCCAGGTGATTTTATTGATATATTTATATACAGTATATATTTTTGCACAGCAGTGTGTGTGTGTGTCTGTGTGTCTGTGTGTGTGTGTATGTATATATATATATAAGGTGACTCTAGTGTCTATTGCATCTTTTAAGAAGTAAGTGATGTTTTTCAGTATAACCTGATATAACTTAACAGAAGCCTAGAAAACCTGATATCTTCATTTACAGTTAATTAAAATGAAAAGTTCCATTAAATATGAATTATAGTTCCACTCTGGGTTCTAGTTTAAAGATCTAAACTGTAGTGGATCTAAATATACTGCTGCCATAACATTTGTGAACCTGACACACATATCAATGTGTTTTTTATTGTATGTGTAATATTAATATCTTGTGAAGGGCAGTGGTGTTAAGATCCGCCCCTATTTAGATCATTAAACCCTCTATCTCCTCATGCTTTATGATGTCATACTCTTGAAGGCATGATCTTGGAATTCATGGCAGCCCACCTGTTATCTATTCTTGTTTGCATAGGCGTCTTTAAACATTCTCCCACTGGAGCTGGTCCTTCCCAGTTTCAATGGCTCTCCAAGTACCGTCCAAAGGCCCCTCAGCCCCTCTGCGCTCCAGGCAAAGGACAAGCCTGCCAGACCCCAGCACACAAGGGCATTGACATTGACCGTATAAGCACAACGAAGAAAGCGAGTAAGTGCCACATAGGGATTTTAACTGCCAATTCTGTGACGATGCCTCGGTATATCTCTGTGCTGCTTGCAAAACCTGTGATGTGAACACCACCACAGATAATAATAATAATAATAATAATAATAATAATAATAATAATAATAATAATAATAATAATAATAATAATAATATTAAAAGTCACTAAACATGTTGGTGTTTATTTTTAAAGGGTAATGCTACATATAAAAAAAATGTATGCGTTTTTTTTATGTTTGCACAGGAAATACAAAAAAAACACTCTTCTGAGGAAGTGGTTGGTCTAGAAACATGAAAAATACAAGTTAACTGCAGCGAAAGCTACTGGTAATATTCACTAAGAATATAAACACAGTGGACAATGTTTGCTTTTCCAGGTGCACACGGCACACTTGCGTTTGTTTTTTAAACAACAATAGGTATTTTAAGTGATTATTAAAATAGTAATGGTTCCTATAATGTGTATTATGTGAGTGATATTGTTATATACAAAAGAAAAATAAACTAGGTTCTAATAATGTGTTATCGCATAAGGACAGTTTACTGCAGGGTAATCAAAGCGCCCGTAAAAACTAGTCAATTGCGATAAGTCAAATCGATTATTTTTTTTGTTTGTTTTTTTCGAACTTTGAACTTTAAGATTTGATTCAGCATACTTTTTCGTGCAAATATATATATATATATATATATATATATATATATATATATATATATATATATATATATATATATATACTGTACTTCAAGAACATTTTAGCCTCGAAATTTCTTGTGTGTACCACAGCGAGTTTCGCTTCTGTTCCTGTCTGTGTTTAACATCTCGTATACTGTAATCTAGTTTGTCAGTTGATTGGTCTGGCCTGGTCAGGTGGTGCTTTACTTTTCCTCGGCGAGTGGTGTGATGTCACTGAAATCTTTACATAGCAGGAACAGGTCCCTCGTTTGGAAAAGCTTTACAAAATGCGAGTGAGAACTGGACAATGTATCATGTAAACAAGGAATCTGGTAACTAAATACTTTCTTTATTTGTCTTTCTTTTACGTGCCGCGTTTTGGTTTATAAGAACGTTTCCCTTTTAAAGATACTGACTAGTATTACAGCACTTCGTGAGTTTGCGAACTACTGTACGTTGTGTAATTGGTTAACCTGACAATATATTTCATTTAATTGAGATGTTTTGATTTTGCAAGCAAACTTTTACTTAGTCAGCCTATTTATTTTATTTTTTTTAACTTTGTGCTATTTCAAAGTCACGACCGATAAAATAAAAACCTAACAACCGCCTACAATTTGTTTAGCCTACGTCACGATGTTATAATACTAGACTTATCGTCTAATCTCTGTCTGAATGTTGATGTTGGCAGCTTATTTTTTACGAGTTTACCACGCAAACAAAAATAGTACAGTACATGAAACTATGTCCGAGTGAATACAGAGTAGGGTTTACTATGTGTGTGGATACTGTACTTAGTACAGTAGGTTATTCTGGCACAAACAGGAGTACTACATATACAGTTGTTATCAGAGGATTCTCAGTGATTAATTTTTACAATGTGTTTAAATAGGCTGGAACTGTAAAGGATAGGGGATATACATTCTACCAATACAGTATACAGTAGGCACTATTACTGGAACGTTTTTCAAACATCACTTATTTATTTCCATTATTCATTTATTTTTTGGTGATTTTGCAGTGACTTTGGAAACAGCTGGGTGCAAAACTGTAGGAACATGATGTTCCAAAATTCTAACATGAGCTTGGTTCTGGAAACACTGTACAGTGATTCAAAGACCCTTCCCCTCAGATTAACAGCTTTAGCTTGCAAATGAGGGTTTAGTTTGGCAGATTTAAGGTTTGTACCTGGTGTTTATTTCGAAAGACACTTCAGTACTTTTCGTTATTTTCAGTGGTTTCATTTTTTTTTTCTGTTTAGCACAACTACAGTAGTAACTTAGTTTAAGATTTGGGCAGTTCACTACATATGTGGGGTTTTGGTTTCTGTCAATCCCGGTGTTGGCCCAGCATAGACATACAGTAAACACAACACACTTCTGCCTGTAAGCCAAGTGATTTCTTGCCAGAAACGTAATACTCTTGCAGACTTGAGATGAGAATAAAAATAATCCCATGTTTGGCACGTACTGAGACATGGCTTAATCAGTACAGAAAACACAAGTTCTTAGCAAGTAATCAGCACAAATAACCATGTACAATAATTCAGATGGTTTCGTTCGAGTTCCCTCTTTTTGTGGTTGAAATGTACAGTAGTTACATACAATTAGCAAAGACATCTGTCCTTTTGTGGACTCCTGCTGCATGTCTTGCATCGATCCAGGATATGGCAAAATCAACAGTTCTGTGTTCTGTATTGCATCGTGTTCCGCTCCAGTCTTTTAAAAAAATAGAAAACATTAAATATGAAGCCCATAGAGGTAGTGGTCCTTAAGGGGTTAATAAAATTAACTGTAGCAGAGGATTCTGACACAATTTAATGGTGTGGTAGGATGATTCATCGAGGGGGAATTCTGCTTTCATTTATGTAAGTAGTGTAAAACTAGACTTCCATTTTAATCTGTGTTATTGACTGAAAGCACAACAACTAACAAACGTTTTAGTTCTGAGCATTTAAACATGTAAAATCAAAACGTAAGTCAGCCATCGGGCCTTAACGTCTGTGCTTAGCTTTGTTTGTTTTGGCTAACTGAAAACATTGTGCTATTATGAATCTGTTCTAAGTAGTATGCTTTAGTGTTGTAGTGTTCCCTGTGCACTTGCAATAGTTTGACTCTGTAAGTTCATTTTATAAGACTTTGTTTCTCCTCAAAAAAAACAAAAACAAACACCAAACCTGAACTTGTGAGTAAAACAGGTTTCAGGTTTTGCATGGCAAATGCTGGATAGGGCAACCCTTTGATCATGCAGGTGTGCCTGCTGACTGCATAACCTGACTTTTGCTACATGCATGACCAGTTGGGAAGTTCCCCAGGTAACCAGCACTGGCTAAATACATGTTCCTGTATTTGTACCTGTGGTTATTGCTTGGATAATTAGAATAAATAGAGTTTACATGTTAATGTGGGTACAGGCAGTTGTTGTTTATGTTAGTCTTTTTAGTATAAGTGTAATTATAATTGTAATTGCACAGAATAGCATTGTAATTGTTATTGCAATTCCAGCAATGTCAGTGTCAGTGTTGTATTGTTGCTTTGGAAACTAGGTTGTGTTTCTGAAAGAGGAATCCACCCATTATTCACATACGCAATCAAACTGTTCCTATAAATAGACCTCTCGCCTCCACCTTGCAGTGCACCTTGTCCTGCCCGCTCGCATTAGTTAACAATCCATCAATATACATTACAGTGCATCACAGTTCGGCCGGCATGTAGGAGTGGCTATCGAGCTCCAATGGACAAGGCCATGGGCCAAATTATGCTGTGTTTCATTATGGGCATGATCAGTTGTCAGAATGCAATAAAGAATTGTTTATTTCAAATCTTGTGGATGTCTCCTTTCTGAATTGTATTATGCTGGCACTTTACATGTAGCCTCTTTGTCATAGTTGTTTCACTGATTTCTATATATAGAAATATGGACTTTAACTTAGCCAGTGAATGTGATGGAAGCAATTATTTCAACACAGGAGTCTCCTTTTGGATCTGCTTTTTTTCTGATAAACGCAGGTAACGCTTCACAGGAAACAATTACTTCAAAATTGTCTGAAAGAAGTGTTTCCATAGGATACATACTGTATGGCAAATAGAAAATACCCACCCTACTCCATTTTTGCTCCAATAAAACATAGTTTCTAAAGTGTACAAGCATCGTCATTGTTATATTATGCAGGCAAACCCTGGCACTTGTAACCACAAACATCTTTCCACGCACCGCTTCCAGTCGTTTTACTGTAATGCATGCCTCCGTTCGCTCGCTAGACGTTCGCTGTGGTTTGTCAGTCAATGCAGCAGTGACTACAATATGTCCTGTATGAAGTACAAACCTGTTAGATAAAATCAAATGAAACATGCCCCACTGCAGAGCTTTTTTCCGGTGTTCGTGTGTTATCAACAGAGAAGATGTTAATACTTTACAGTAGGAGGAAGCAGGTTTTGAATTAGGCTTATAACCGAGGCTTAAATAAAACCATTCTGAAGTATGCCTAATTATTGTCCTGTAGATCATTAAGTTTCACAGAATTCATTTTTATTTTGTCTAGGGTGAAATCCATGTATCCTGCACCCACAGTGCAGTTTCACCCCATGCATCAGATATATGAAAGTAAAATGCAGAAAGCAAATAGTCAAAAGAACAAATATACAGGTCTATTTCTATATATAATGGTTAGAATTCCTTTAAACAGACATTTTGCCACTAAACAATTCTCATTAGACCTAGTTCATGAAGAATTTACTGTACTCTGATGCAAAGTTTGCACCAGATATTTGATAGTACACTACAGGAGTTTTGAGTTGACGGGACAAAGCATAGTTGGCGTTTTTTTTGTTTGTTTGTTTGCTTGTTCTGTACTCCTTGGTTGCCACTTGCTTTTTTTCTATAAAAAAAAAAAAAATCGAAGGTCTGTTGTTAGAGCAAGTTCTTATTAAATCTGACCACGTGCCTGCTAACTGATTTTATTAAAAGTGAAGGTATTCGTTGAGTTTATTGACAAGACAACTGACAGGATTACCTTAGCAAATATGCTGTGACTCTCATCAGCAAAGACTGTTTAACAGCATTTTCCATTTCACTTTTACAACAGGAAACTGGGTTGGACTTCGTCCGCAAAAGCTGATTGTGTTTCCCAGAAAAGACTATTGTGTTCTGTAAGTTACATGTAGGCTGTGGCTACTTCCTAGCTTCTGTACAACAAGCAGGGAATATGGGTTTAAAAAAAAAAAAAGAAAAAATCAGAATTTTTTTTATTTTTATTATTCTGGAATTCCCTCTTGAACGTTCCGATTTCCTCCACTGTGGAAATCATATCGCCGTGCCAACAAACATAGTTTCCCGCTATGAGTCACCACTTTGTGTTTCTCACACATTAACCTAAAAACTTCCAACACTCTTTTTCTCAAACAGTAGCATCGGAAGTCTACATCAACCTGTGAAATTGCAAACATTGTGTAGCTTATTACTGTATTTCGGTCTCATATCAAGCATGTCGGCTGTGACTAGGTTACTAGCACATTCAGAATGCATGGATATTACTATACAGTACCTGGTCTGTTTCATGGCAAAAAAGTGGCCCAATAGCTGTCGAATTATGAAAGTGTATTAAGTCAAAATGAATTGTTTTAGAGTTTGGAATTTCTTTTTTTCTTTTTCAACCCCCTTACATGAATATTAACCACATCATTTTACTTTTGTCTCCTTTACTAAAAAAAACTATGCACATACTGTATGTAGAATAGAGGTCATTGTGTCATATATGCTGGACCAAAAATAACTATTCAGTATGTGAATGGATCACATTTGGAATGTATTTCGCATCTGTAATGAAACACTGAGAGTCCATGATGTGTGGTTCATGTATCATCAGTCATAAATGGAGGAAACGCCCCCACAAAACTTGGCCTACTTGAGCTGAAATGTAATGTACAACTTGTTCAGGGAAAGGTTAATTGGAGAGTTGGAATAGGTAAACCAATTAAAGGGTGCCGTTCAGTCTTGTTTCACTAAAATCTAATCCGTTGGTATCTGTTTATTACATTCTTCCACAGCCTTGGGCACTCCATCAGAAACCGTTTTGACAGCCCTGTTTTACATTCCCCAGCAGAAGTTCTAGCTGTACCTCCCTTGAACGGGCAGTACTTTCCACGACAGTATGGGAAGAAAATAGGCTTGCTTTTTCTTCTGCTAAGAGCAGTAGGTTTTAAAGCTTTGTCGTTGCTGGGGAAGCAAAACAGAAGTTAAATGCAGAATTTTTTCAGTATATATTTGCTACTTGAAATTACAAGCTAATAATCATATTGGATACAGGCCCCTATATTCCACCGTGCAGTAATTATACTCACACTTTCTGTAATTACACATCTTTTTGTATTTTCCTTTCATTACATTTATTTTTATGTTGCTTATCCCTTGAAACTGGGTTATTTTAAGCACAACCTAATAATGGAAAGTGGCAAATACAGGTCACTAGTCCACGAAGCTTTGAATTACAGGAGCTAACTGAACGTGGTATAAAACTGTCTTGCATGGAATCTAGTTTCACAAATAGGCTGAGCTGAATAATCTCGGGACCTGTTTTTAGAAAAAAACCTGAATCTCAGCGTGCCCTTCAGAGAAGAAAAGAAAAATGCACTGTTTTCAATCCGTTGTCGACATGTGCAAAATAATCCTATTAAGGTTTTTTTTTTTTAAATGCTTTTCTAGTTTTCCAAAACAACATTTCAAACTGTCAGCAGTTTTTGGTTGTTTTAGATCAGAGCTGTGTTGCCAAAGGGAGAGACCTGGGCAAAGCACAGGATTATTAGAATCCGCTTTATTCAGCTAAAATAAAATTGAGCTTGATACTTTAATTGCAGCCATACAGTAGTATAAAACCCATGTCAACTAAGTGTAGTGTGTCACTTTTGTTGTTAGAATGTAACTTTTATAAATAAAATATTAGTAGAAGTAACCTTATTTTTAGTTAAAGTTGCTCACCTAATATAAATGTTTTTTTTTTTTTTTTAAACAAATACACAGAAAAAAAGTCAATCTTTTAGATATGCTACAGTGTAGGAGAGTTAGAGGTATTCATGAATTATTACATTTACTGTACAATGAATGAGCTTCACAAACCATTTGCTCTGCAGTTGTGCAAGGGTAACCCTGTTTTGTTTTATATGAGGGGAGAAAAAGTCACAGAAGTAGCATGTAACTGTACAGTATGTACACTAAGAGCTTGGGCATTAACATACCGGCTAGATTTTCAAACATTAAAAACAACATTAAACATTAAACCTTAGTGTGACAACTCTTATTTAAAAGGCAATGTGCTTAATAACTCACAGGGTTTAATTGTGATCGTACGACATGCAGTAATTACAGGGTATTGTTGAAACACTGTTGTCCAGTAATACTAACCATTAGTAGACAGTAGTTTTGATGTATCGCTGCTGTGCAAATGTGTACCGTAGACCTACAGTATGTGCTGTTGCTCCATTACAGAAACCCCACAACTAACAGTGTTCTGCACCTGACTTTGTCATCTTATTCAGTGTCAAAATATCAAGCAGATCCCTGGTCCATGCCTGTAAGGCAGGACTGCTTTCACCAGCTACCCATACACATTGCAATCATACCTACAACTACAGCAGGAGCACTATGAAATGCTTAGTAAGGCTATCAAAGGCATGCTAGTTTTCTGGTATGCATATTTCATAGGGGCAGTCATTTCCACTTTTATTTCTTGCCCTTGTCCTTGCAACTTTGAACAAAATGGAGAAGGTGTAGGATTCTGTTTGGGAGCTGCTGATTCTCACCAGGGTTGTGCCACAGTATTAGTGCGTTTGTGATAACGTTGTGCTGCACTATAAATAGAAAGTACAGTGTATGTAATAGAATGAGTCTTGTAGCCAAAGCTTTTCATCACAAGCTTTTATTTTAAATGGTTTGGCAGAACGGTGGGCTTTACTGTTGCAGAAAGAAGAATAACGTGGAATGACGCATGAGAACATTATTATTGGCTTAATACTAGATGTGTCATGAATACTTGTCATTGCTGTGATGGATGAAAAATAATTGATCAGGATTGTTTCATGGGTAGAAAGGTGTGCTGTGAAAAGCAAACAGTCTGAGAAGGGAGGAGTTGCCATCTGACAAAATTAGAGCCTTATTGTTCACAAACACTCCAGTGTGACACTAGTTCTCTGTGTGGGAGCTGTTAATGAAACAAGCTGGCGCTTACTGTACAATCATTCTCCAACGAGACTTTTAAAATACTTCCAATCTGTTTCAGGGTCTCTAGGAACTTCCCAACAGTAGTGCTCCAGAGTATCACTATCTGGAACGTGTGGTATCGTAACTATTTACTGGGTGTTCATTCGTATTGGTGGTTACCTTGGTTTTTAATGCATGTGAAATTGAATTGGCCAGTCTTTTATGCGTTTGCAGTGATTTGCATTTGTTTTAGCTCTGTCTATGAAATAACAGCTGTCCGACAAACATGTTGTGGTTTCAGCCTGTGTGATACTGTACTCATTTTTTGGAATGTTGCATTGCAGCACTGTTATGTTACAGTATCTGTTATGTTACAGTAATATCATTGCTCTCTGTGTACTACATAATACATTGTTGCTAACTCAGACTTGACCTGGAGGTTTATTTTGGTCACTGTCTTTACTGTAACTTGCATGTCTTTTCATAGATACTGTAGACATTTCCCTGGTAGTTGAGATTCACTGGGACACACTGTCTCTGTTCTAAAGTGTCTTCATTAGATGGCCTGACTCTGTGGCTTGTATTATTCTACAGTATCTGTCTTCTTTTTTCAGGAAATTCTGCAACAGATGGAAAAATAAAGGACACTGAAGAACAGGCAAATCATCACAGACACATCAACGACAATACAGAGAATAATGCCGACAGGTAAAACAGATTAATCACAGATACATTTCTAAAGAAACATGTTTCTTTTAGATGTAGTACTCCTGTTTGAGGGGTAGATGTACTAAGATGGGCCAGTTACAAACTATACATTTTGTCTTATTTGTTGTGTCATCTTAGCGAAATCTCTAACATTGCGAGAGTAGTGCGATATTTCTTCGATTAAATAGCAGTAGTTGAGTTGTGCTTTTCTGAAGCAGAGGGTGCCCAAAGGATAACGTGTACACCACTCTTGCCTGAAACAGTGTTTTTCGAGCAGAGGCAAGTGTTTTGGATACTTGGCTACTACATTTGTGATTATTTATTTTATTTATTTTATTTCTTAGCTGACGCCCTTATCCAGGGCGACTTACAATTGTTACAGGATATCACATTATTTTTACATACAATTACCCATTTATACAGTTGGGTCTTTACTGGAGCAATCTAGGTAAAGTACCTTGCTCAAGGGTACAGCAGCAGTGTCCCCACCAGGATTTGAACCCACGACCCTCCGGTCAAGAGTCCAGAGCCCTAACCACTACTCCACACTGCTGCCCATGAATCACAAACAACCTGCACATTAATAGAATAGGTGTGTTTCCTATTCCTATACAGGTGCTCAGAATGAGCTGGAGAGGTTAGTGGCACATGTGTGCAGTCTATTGCTCCCAACACGTTGGGGAAACCATAAATGTCATAGGAATTTGTTTTCAAGGCTTATAAGTACACCCTGCTTTTAGGGAAAAAATAGGTATTTGGGTGTTCGCCTCAAAAATGCATTGAGCACAACTGGCAACGCACGAGGAAATGCGGACTGGGAAAGGCCAGCAACAGCTGCGACAGTCCCCTGAAAGGACCCAGAGGCAAGATAATGCAGGGTGGACAATAGTGTAACCACTGCAGGGATAGCATGAATCCGGTATATCATTTATATAAACACTTTAACTAGAAAACTTTTTTTGTAAATCACATTCTCGCTAAATCGCTGATATCTCACGAAATCTCAATCTCCATCTTTTAAAAGGTGTGAGTAGAATGTTGTCTCATTCCCCGTGGGAGTACCACAGTGCCACCTACTGACCAGCATTAACTGTGCTGCTGTCTCTTTCATATTGATAATGAATATAACCCTTTTCTTTTGCTATAAAGGCAGGGAAAAGTGAAAGTGGAAGCACGGAATGATATGGTGCGATCTTCAAGTCACACGGTTTCAAACAAAGCACAGATACTTGCCATGCCACAGTTTGGACTGAGAGATAACATTATCAAGTGTGAGCTCTTGAAAAGGGAAGAGACCTATACCTACATCAGAAACTTCAGGTAGGTCTATGGGTACAGAAGTGAAACAAGCTACAGTATGCAAATGTGTTCTAGTTGTCCACCACTGTTTTCAAAAAAGTAGCTATTGTGACAGAGGATGAGACAAATGAGTAATATATGCTTTTTTATACTGTGCACTACTGTGATATTCTGCATAGTACCAGCTACCACATACTGCATACAGTACTGTATGCAACCTCTCTTACACATGATGCCCTCTGCTGGCAGAATAATTTTATCTACATGCCATGTTACTAATGACAGCTGACTGTGAAGTCTTCCTGTACCAGCAGTGATAGTGCTGAATTCATCCATGTGCTCCTGGTGCTGCATCTCATTTCCTTACACGTTTTGCATGTTATTGTTTCAGTTGGGTGGAACTGTACTGTAGGTCAAGTTGATACAGAGACTTCCTCAAGGTCACACGGTCAAGTCAAGATGCTGAGTTGGGATTTTAACCCATGATCTACTAGCTCTTTATTTAGAACCACCAAGCTACTCTGCAATTTAGAGATACAGACTTTAAAAAAAAATGTTATGTTAATTTAATGCTGCAGAGCCCTACAATCATGTAAAATCTTGCACTGAAATGACTTTTTGTGTGATGTTCTTTATTAGAAAGTAGGCCTTGTTGACAGTTACATTACAACCACCCCCGCTACCTTGGAACTATGTGTGTCAAATAGGCATTTTCCTTCTACTAATTGAAGCAGTAGGAGGTTCTGCATGAAATCTTCAACCTCACCAACTTCCCGTTTTGTCGGCTTCCGTTGCAGGTTTTTTATTGGTACCTACAATGTTAATGGCCAGTGTCCAAAGGACAGTCTACAGCCATGGCTGAGCTTTGGCACCGATCCTCCAGATGTCTACTGTGTGGGGTAGGTGTTTTTAAAAAAGAAAATCAATCTTTTTATATATCTGGTGAACAAACACATATTTTCACCATGACTGTACATAAGCAGAGGGCAGGAAGTTAGACGCCTGAAGCATGGAAACAAATATAATTACAGTTGTTATGATTATAATATCTAATGCCGTGTTTCCCTAAAACAAGAAATCCGACTAATGTGCCCCTAGAGCTATTAATCTCCAGTGGATGGGTGTTTTGGGAGAAAGCTTTGCTGGAACAATTGCAAGTGTTTTGTTCCACTTTCATTATTATTATTATTATTATTATTATTATTATTATTATTATTATTATTATTATTATTATTATTATTATTATTATTTATTTCTTATCCAGGGCTACTTACAATTTTTACAAGATATCACATTATTTTTACATACAATTACCCATTTATACAGTTGGGTTTTTACTGGAGCAATCTAGGTAAAGTACCTTGCTCAAGGGTACAGCAGCAGTGTCCCCACCGGGGATTGAACCCACGACCCTCCGGTCAAGAGTCCAGAACCCTAACCACTACTGCACACTGCTTTCATGATGAAGACATACTGTACATACATTTTCAAATCAATCCAACCTGTCAGTTGCATATTATTAAGAGGCACAATCTGTCATAGGACAACGTATAGAAACAACGTCACAGTATTTGTAATACTTCATGCATTGTAGTTTACCAGTGGATTGATGTGTTTCATAGAACAGTGGCAATGTATTCTGAAGACACTGTTCTTTTACATCACAGCTTCCAGGAGCTGGACCTCAGTAAAGAAGCCTTTTTCTTTAATGACACCCCCAGAGAGCAGGAGTGGTCCAAAGCTGTGTCTGAGGCTCTCCATCCGGGTGCCAAGTACGCCATGGTAAAAAAGACTTTCATTCACACTGTTATGTACTCCTCTTTCTGTAGAATGAGCCAGCACAAATATAACAGTGAAACCTTTCTTTGCTGTTCTTTACTAGAAAAATACAAGTGTAATAATGTTTTCTGCAAGTTTTGGACGCATTGTGGATTTACAATTGGATGCACCATATTTAGCAGCCATTATTTTTGTAGCAGATGCCCCATTAGTTCTGTTAATTGGGTGCAAGCTTGAATAATAATAGGGCATGGCAATAACATTATTTTGATTTGTGACATTTGTTGGTCTACTGCAGAGATTCTCGAAGGTGTTCTAACTGGGACACCCCTAATTTAATATATTAATATAGACGTACACCTATAACTATGTAGATTTTTGTTGAGAAAAACAAACAAACAAACAGATTTTTCTTAATCGGAAGGACTTTTCTAACACAACTATCCACAGAATATTCCTGGCAAATCTAAAACGAACAAAGAAATAAATAAGTGGTCTGCTTGTGAGGTGGTTGTTTCACGACCGCCCCCTGAAACCTGGCTGCACCCCCTAGTTTGAGAACCTCTGGTCTACTGCTTCTGTTTCATTGTTCCCTGTATGAAAAGGCTGTTGCTTTGTTACAGGTCAAGCTGATCCGCTTGGTTGGAATCATGCTGATATTTTACGTGAGGAAGGAGCATGCAGAGTACATCTCAGACGTTGAGGTAGAATCTGTAGGGACTGGAATCATGGGAAGAATGGTAAGAGATGCACCTCCTATGCTAAAATGTGGCTTTGACTTTCTCATCACTACTTTAAGTTGTGTATCATCTGGATAAGATTCTCTCCATTTGGTCATCAGGTGGCAGTTTGCACTTTGTTGAAATCTTTGAAATAACCAGAGTTACAACATTCAACCACCAGTGGCTGTGTGTGCTGTGCACATCAATATGCCTGTCATTAACCCCAGATACTGACTCAACCCACTCAATTATTTCTTTAGCTGTATAAGCATAACTGGGTGTTGTTGAAAGTCTTTCATACTATCAAATGTCTTTCTATTGTGGGTTTTATTATTGTATTGCTTTCTTTAAATGTATTCACGTTGCTGTAGCACCCATTGAAGAGTTTATTAATGCTTTAGAATTTAAAGTTCTTCTGGTGTTCCACCCCCAAAGCCACAAAGATATTGTGGTTTGAAGGTCTGTACGACACAGGGATTATCTGTGAATTTAAACCAGTTTTGCAATATACAGTGAAGCTTCAATGAAACTCAGCTGCTCCCTCTGCTTCATAGATTAATGGAACACAAAAGAGAAAGCATCGCAATGTGAGTGCAGATAATTTCTCACAGTAAGACTGGAGTAGATAGATGATGTGTTGCAATTGTTAGAAAGCTTGGCCTCAAACAAAATCTGTATATATATGTAGAGAGAGAAATAATCCATAAGTCTGTATAGAAATTGTTTTGTGAGGAGAGTATGGTGTTAAAATAGTTTTATTTAAGTTCCGTGATATTGCTCCAATCTGACCTAAATGTCAAAAAGCTCCCACATTCATTTTGAGAGAACATACTGTACTACTTATCTTTGAGCCCGAATTGCAGAACAATTGTCATGATAATAAACTAGCTGTTTCTGTGCAGTAAACTGTTCTTTCTGTTTTTTTGTGTTTTTTTGGTTTTATTTTGCTGTTGTCTACATTTTATGTGATTCCCCTGACTCTGGTCAACCATATTTATATTAGCTTAACTTGAACATAAAATGAGGCTTTTTTCAATTACAGCTGTTAAATACCATAATAAAACAGCATGCACAACATAATTTAAAAGTGCCTGAATAGATCAGCTGCCTCTTACTATGAAGATGAGTGTTTTAATGACCTCTGTCAATCAAATTGATTATGGTCTTTAGCTTTGTGATGTGCATTAGAGTTGGAAGGAAATTGGCCAAATAAAGCTTTTTCCAACTAATGCAGTGAAGCTTAGGCATGTAAGCATATTTGAATACTGTTCTTTTTTAGTCTGCAATGCTATTTCAAGCATGAAAGGGTTAAACAAAAGTGAAACTAACAGTAAAGGGAAAGACGATTCTATGTTTCAGGTTATGGGTTGTGTGGTGTCATTTACTGGGTCTCTGTTCCCAATATTCTCCAGGTTTAATGTCGTCTTTTTTCTCTTGTGGTATTTCCAGGGTAATAAAGGTGCCGTGGCTATAAGGTTTAGTTTCCACAATTCCACAATCTGTGTTGTGAACTCTCACCTGGCAGCTCATATAGAAGAGTTTGAGAGACGAAACCAGGATTACAAAGATATCTGTACACGGCTGCTGTTTCGCCAGCAAGATCCCATGTCACCACCCCTTCCAATCATGAAACACAGGTACGCTTTCACCCCTTGATTCTACCTGGGACACTTGATGGTGTTTTGTTAGAAATAAATAAAACATAAATATAGACAGCTTAGTATATCAATAACCGTAAAAGGTCAAATATTATGCATAATTGTCTGTGGCTCTGAGCTTAGTTTGATGACAACTTGTAGCCGGGGGATCAGGATACAAATTTACTCTCGATGACTGTAACCCTTTAAAATGAAATATTTTGGGAACATGTAAGTTCATATGATTAATGAAATGCACAATAGTATTTATTTAGAATTACCAAATGCAAACGATTCAGCTTTAATAAAAAAAAAAAATAGTGTAGGCAATATAAATGTTAATGTGGATACATTTTTTTTTTGTTCTAGTGTGGTCTTGTGGCTTGGTGACTTAAACTACAGAATCAGCGATTTGGAGGTGGAACGGGTTAAACAACTCATTAAGGATAAGGACTTTCAGACACTTTATAAGTATGATCAGGTAAAAACGTTGATTACACACCTAGTGCAGAAACAGCATTATTAAATGTATCTATTGCTGCATTGCTCAGCTTGTTATTACAGTGTAGTTAATGTACCTGCATGCTTTTTATTTAACTGCGCACATGTTCTCTTTGTAGTTAAGGAGACAAATAGAGGAGAAGGCAGTATTTGAAGGCTTTACAGAGGGAGAAATCACGTTTCAGCCGACGTACAAGTATGATACAGGATCAGACCAGTGGGACACAAGGTAGATGGCTTGCTTTTTTTTTTTTGGTTTGGTTTGGAGCTGATAAAAGGGGAGAGTGCAGTAACTGAACAATGCAAACAAAATATTCTGACAAAAAGAAGAGGCTTAGTGGTGCAGTGGTTAAAGAAAAGGGTCTTGTTACCAGGAGGTTCCCAGTTCAATCCCAGCTCAGCCACTGACTCACTGTGTGGGGACCCTGAGCAAGTCACTTAACCTCCTTGTGCTTCGTATTTCGGATGAGATGTTAAGCCGAGGTCCTATTGTAAATTATAGCAGCAGTTGTGATGCATAGTTCACCCTCTAGTCTCTGTAAGTCACTTTGGATAAAAGCATCTGCAAAATGACCAATTCATAATAATAATAATAGCAACTTTCATTGTTCACTTTTGTTCAAAGTGAGAAATGCAGAGCTCCGGCTTGGTGTGATCGGATCTTGTGGAAAGGAAAGCTCATCAAACAGTTGCATTATCACTGTCACATGGCTCTGAAAACCAGTGATCACAAACCTGTCAGCTCTGATTTTGAGATTGGGGTAAGAAAAGGGACGGTACTATAGGATACAACACACGCCATCAAGTAATACAGTCCGAATAGTGTTTGGATGCTAAGTGAGGTTATATTAAGTTCTACTATTGCCAAAAGTTTTGCACCACCCTATAGAATTAATTTTAAGAATTGCTTCTTAAAGTTGAATGAAACCTGCTGAAATAATGTTACGTTAACATATTGAATTACATACCGCGTTGTAGTTTTCCATATACTTAACGAAAAACTGACAAAAATGGAAAAATGTGACATTGCGAAATCTAACATGAAATACTGTACTACTATTATGGCTTCTGGTAGACTTTTTTGCAATCATTTTGTAGTTTCTTTGATTACATGATGTTAAATAAAATATCTAAATTATGTTCATATAGTTTTATTTTGTATTATGTATCAATCCTAAAGTTCTAGGTGATGCAAAACTTTTGGCCATAGCTGTAGATTAATTTGTTTTTACTGAATGATGCTTTCTGTAATGTACTATAATTATACCTTTTTAGATGTTAAAAAACAAACTGGTGCTTCTGTTTTGTATAGAAAAATATACTTTCATGACTATAGAATATTAATACTGTTTTCTTCTAGATAAAGGTTGTGAACGATGAGCTGCACCGGAAGACATTTGAAGAGATTGTGCGGTCAATAGATAAAATGGAAAATGAATGTATTCCTTCAGTATCACTTTCTGAAAGAGAGGTATGGAATTGCACGTGATCTATACTGATTGTGTTTTGAATTTATATATCATTACATTTCACTGTATTGCTTAGTAATCAAATGCAGTGTTAAAACTACTGTTTTTACTTAAAAAAAAAAAAAAAAAAACACACACACAATTCCAAAAAGATACAGTAATTAAGCTTATATAGGTTAATATTTCCTGTGTGATTTTCCTGAAATGTTTTGTGCAAGGAAATTCCACTATATATATATATATATATATATATATATATATATATATATATATATATATATATCAATAACCCCAAAATAATACAGAAAACTGATTTCAAGCTGCTTAGACAGGCCCATGAATCAGTTGTGTCAGGGAACTACTACTGCATAAGAAAGGAAATGCAATTTCAAAATGTTATTGAATCATTTAGAAGCCAAGACAGACGCTATGCATGGTGACATTTAAAATAGAACATGCTGACATTCCAAATGCAATAATAAAATCCAATGCATACTAAAGGTTTTGTTTTTTGGTTTTTTTTGGCCAATACGTTGAATGAAATAATACTAATATATTGGTAATCCAACTCTTTTTTATTTCCAGTTCTGTTTTAAGGATGTGAAGTTTATGCAGCATCAGGTTAAAACATTTACCATTCACAATGACGGACAGGTTCCCTGTCAGTTTGAATTCATACAGAAACTGGAGGAGATCGCCTACTGTAAACCATGGCTCAGTGCAAATCCTTGTAAGGGATTCCTCGCTGAAGGTAGGAATTAAACATGAACATGCCGACAAAGTTACACCAATTCAGTTTTCTAATTGATAAACCAAACAGAGCACACCAGTGGAGTTATTAATGGCTGAAAATACCGTGCTTATGAAAATATATACCGGCATATGATGTTAGCTTTCTTTATAGCATCTGCTTAGTGATCACATTAATCTCTCTCATCCTGTTGAAATTTGTAACCCTGTTGGCTTTAATAAAATAATGTTCTTGCCTCTTAGAAGCGTAACAACCGTATCACAAGTCTTTTGTTATTTATCTTTTACTTCCTTCCGGCATAACAGGCTATAGGACCTGAGCCTCGTTCTAGAAGGCTCCTGTTACCTGTAATATAGCAGAAATTTAATATGGAGAGAAGACCAAGTACTTCACATCATACTTAGTGTTGTGGCAACCTGGGAAGCTAATAGATCACTTTGCTCTGCCCTTGCATAATTCTTTTAAAATGTTAGACAAGACTATACCTCTAAATGCATTCTGAATGTTTAATACAATCTACAATACACTGGATTTGTGAACAGACCAGAATAAACATTTACAACGTATTACACTATCAAAAGTATTAGGAAATCTTAAGCAATCAAGGAGAAATGTTTGTGTAAGATATCTGATGTTTTAATAAAAACTCCTTTCTACTGTGTATAAAGTCTTCTGTTTAGTACTGAGCCTAGCAGAAATAATATACCTATACTTCAAGGAAATCTAATCTCTCTGTAGAGGAAACACTGGTCCCCAAATAACACCCCTTTCATATAAAATACATATTTTTCTTATTTATTTTTCAGGTTGCACAAGCTATGTACTTTATTGTTACTTTACTGCAAGGGAAATTGTGCTGAATTTGCAAAGAGGTGATCTTTTACAGAGGTTAATAGTATTATTTATTTTATTTTTTTTCTTTTGCATTTCTCAGGAGGTAAAGTGGACATTGAGCTCGAAATGTTTGTAAATAGATCCACTGCTACGGCATTAAACTCAGGAGAAGAAAAACTTGAGGATATTTTAATTCTCCACTTGGAGAAGGGCAAAGATTATTTCCTGCCTGTGTCAGGCAACTATCTCCCCAGTTGCTTTGGAGCCTCAATACAAACGCTGTGCCACATGAGGGAACCCATTCAAGACATGCCTGAAGAAACAGTACGCCAGCTGGTAAGCTTGCAGAAAAGCAACATTTGTCTCTGTCATTTTAATTAAAAACGGGCTGCATACCAGTGCTTGATAAAATCTGGTCTTGAAAAACCCTGATTTCTACTTTATATTTTATTTGGGCAACAAAGCTTCAATCATGTAGCATCAGTGGTTAGCCTTATATTTTTCTTAAATGCAACAGTAATTAGCTAAGGCCGTTGTTTGGAAGGATGCTGGAAATTATCCTGTGAGAAGTCATGGAAAGCACTTCAAAGTCCCTGTTATAATGATCAAAATGAACCCTGAAAACCTGTCTGAAAATGTACATGAGCGGTCAGATCTTCTAGGTACAGTAATAGATGTTGGGCCACATTTTTACTAGAGTTTGTACAGTTTTCATACATTTTTTAACACAATATATTTTGTAAAACATACATAAATAAATAAATGCATTTCCTGAACGGCAGGCAGGGCTGCAGCAGCTGTCGTAATGAATAAATCTGTTAATTATCTTTCGGCTGAATTATTTTTCATATAAAAAAAGAAAAGCCTCTGCAACCTTTAGTTGGAAAACAGGTTTTCACTTGAGCAAAACGCATATGCAAGCGTGGTGCATATGCAAGCGTGGTGGTTTCAAAAGTAGAGAGTACAGCTAAAACTGGCTGTTGCTGTCCCCCAAGTAGCCTGGTGCAAGCAGTACCCAAGACAGAAGGCCAGCTGGTCATTTCAATTGCAAATTTGCAGCATGAATGGAAGTGCCAGAATGTGTCACCAGTAATATTTAAAGTTCTCTTCCTAATAGATCCACATTTTTTAAGGTAGGACAAAGCTAAAGTTAAAAAACGGACCTGCACTGTTCCTCCTCCCTCCCCCCTGCGCCATCAGTGTATATGTTATCAAGGTTACTGCATTGTTTAGGTTTACTAGCAATGTAAGTAAACTGCTGACACAACAACAAAAATCTTTTGAGCCATGTGTTTTGAAAATAAAAGGAAATGTAACGAATTTTTTTCCTGTTGAACTCCTATCTAAACAGCATTATTCCATATAATGTATAAGATTGTCAGTAAAAGGCATTGGCGCATGTTTTTTTTTAAGCCGAGCCAGTGATTGTAATAGGATATACCAGGTTATTGCTCTGATCAGGTACCATTGATACTACTTGGAGGAGTTTGATACTTCAGTACCATTCCTACCAATCCATTGGTGCCACTTGCAAGATAATTGGCAAAAAGAACACTGGTGGCTTCACTTGTTACACCAAGCAGTATCAGTGTTCTATTTGCTTCCTAGAGATTTAACACTTCTGTTTTCTCTCTTCTCTGTCTTAAACCCTACAAAGACCTTAATGCCTCTGCAGCCAAAAGGTGGAATCAGTTCTGTAACAGAAAAGCCCCTGGAAATCCCTAAAGAGATCTGGATGATGGTGGATCACCTATACCGTAATGCATGCCAGCAGGTTTGCACCTAAACTCTCTTCAAACCAAAGGCCAGGATGAAATGTTGCTTTTGTTCTGCATACACCACCCGCTCACACAAGCAGTGTGCACGACACAGAGCCATTATCTGAAAGAAAAATTGGTCTTCCATTAATTATACATGCCAAGATCTACTGTCCCAAATTGTTGGCCTTATATTTTTACTTTATATGTTAACCTTTTTAATCATGATTAGCAAGCAAACTAATACCCTCCATGATTCCTTATAAGGATTATAAAGATTAAGTAGCTATTCCTTTTTTTGTGTGTGTAGGAGGACCTCTTTCAACAGCCAGGACTGAGAGCCGAATTTGAAGAAATAAGGGACTGCATAGACACAGGGATGCCAGATTCTCTTCGTATCCTTCATGTGTATTTAAGAATAACTAACTAAATAAATAAATGTATTTCTTGCTTTTGGGGTTAAAAAAAAAAAAAAAAAAGTAGCCAGACTTTGCAAGAGCACGTTAGCTGTTCTTATCACGGCATTTTATAACTGGTTGTGTAGTTGTCGCAGTTTTGTGTATTTGCATAGCAAAGAAGATCATTGAATGTAATTATCCTTAATGTACAATCCGCCCAGCTGGCAGCAATCACTCCGTAGCTGAAGCTCTGCTGCTCTTCTTGGATGCCCTGCCGGAGCCTGTCATCTGCTATTCCCTTTACCAGCAGAGTCTGGATGCATCGGGTAGTTTTACACTTTGCAAAAAGGTATGGAATATGCTGCGCTAAAAGCATCACAGAATACCCAAACTCTATACTTGCTGTGTGCTGCTTTGTCTTCTCAATGTATTAATATATTTATTCATAACTGCAGTTAGCTCATTATTTTTTTTATGATTCATGAACGACAAACTTCAACAAAAGAAAAGAAAAAAGGCAGCTTTTGAATACTTTCCAGTTTTGTGTTTTGGGTCCCTAGATTTTACATAAACGAAGAGCAGTGTTTAATCCATTGTTGTACAAAGTGGTTGTGCTGTAAAAACCATTTGGCTGGTTTGCACTGATGTTGTGGGAAAACCAATTCTCTGCAGAGCAATGAAACAAGAGGAGATGGCCCAGGGTGGAAAGACCCTGCAGACTATTTGATAGATAAAGGGTTAATTCCCTGCCTGTATCTGCCAAATCCCCACATGAGAATGTGTAGAATGACTGGATCTACACTTGTTCAGTTAATCAGTTGCCTTTCCACCCACAGTGTAGATGGTGTTTGGCTGGAAGCGACAGAACCTTGTGTTGTCTCTGTAGAACGCTAAACGAGTGCAGCAGTGTATTTCAGAGAGCCTACGAGACTATTGGGGCATTTTACACCATAGTTAAAAATAGAAATGCACCATTTAATGCTTAAACCAAGTCTCCTGAGTTCCTTCAGTAGTCAACCTGACTAGCTGATCCTGTTACAGTGAGAAACACATCTATGGGATCTATTCTGTTGATTTACTTGATACTCGGGCACAATGATCTTTGATTTTCATAGCCATGGTACACAAAAATACCCTATTTAAATGCCGACCATTTGTGCATACAAATGAAATACAAAACAAACCGTTCTTTCCAGGAGGTGGATGGGATTACAATTTTTAATAATCATATATATTTTTTTTGGTTCCTGTTTTTGCAGGTTGTCTCCATGCTACCTCAGTGCCATGAAAACACGTTCAACTATATAATGGCATTCCTTCGAGAGCTTCTGAAAAACTGTGTGTTTAATCACTTGGATGTCGATATTCTCAGTAAGCAGAGACGGTTTTTATTTCAAGGCTGTCCTGAGGGAAAGGGATTGCTGGTCACCATTTATAATAACCAATAAAACTAAATATAACCAACCGCCTATAACCAATAGAACTAAACAGCTTTGCTGTTTTGATGGAATAAATGAGGCTGCATCAATAAGGCTATAAAGGGTTTTGCTGTTTTCAAAGGATCACCTTTATAGACCTATATAATGATTTCTAAAATGCAGCATTCCCCTAGGAAATTTATTTTCCAAAACTAGCCTACCCTATTGTATGTAGTACTGCAGAGAGATCAACAGCTGAATACAGACTAGATAACTTATACAAATATTTCTTTAGTCACATTTCTTCTGGTGAAACAACAAATACGTTATTTTAGACTTGCCTTTATTTTAGGAAACATTTTATAAGAGCACAAGAAATAATGAAAGCAATATTCAATGTAGTGTAAGATGTATTAAGTGTGTCACTATTTTTATATTTATATTGTTCTGCATTTAAGGATCACTAAGTACTTGTCAAATAAAGAAACACTAAACCGTGATGACTCTGTTGTATAAAACAAACAGGCTGCCAGTGCTACCTTTTGTCATATTAATGTTGATTGTTCTGTTTGAGAAAGCTTTCAGGACAGAAAAAAAAAAGATCTTAGAATTTATCTTCGAGGGATGTAGAGCTGTAGAATGTGCTGCACAGTAGCTGTACTTGCATATTGATGTTATTATCCCTTCTCACTGGCCCATATAGACAACAATGAATTATTTAGCAGCTTTAGATTATGACAGCAACAGTACAGAGTTTTCTTTTTACTGCGATTTATGTTTATAAGTTTAGAAATGCTAACCTTTTC
The DNA here is from genome assembly GCF_902713425.1 of Acipenser ruthenus. Lineage (NCBI taxonomy): Eukaryota > Metazoa > Chordata > Actinopteri > Acipenseriformes > Acipenseridae > Acipenser > Acipenser ruthenus. The sequence continues at coordinate 4,004,769 of NC_081213.1, forward strand.
ATTCAGTATATACAGCTGTGGCAAAGTTTTGTATCACCTAGAATTTTAGGATTGAGACGTTAGTTATTATTATTATTATTTTATTTTATTTTTTTTAAACTATGAGAACATAATTTAGATATTTTATTTAACATCGTGTAATCAAAGTAACTACAAAATGATATTGCAGAAGTCTACCGGAAGCCATAATAGTAGTAGAGTATTTCATGTTGGATTTCTGTTCAGTACCGGTATATGGATAACTGCAAAGTGGTATGTATATATTCATCCATTCTGTACAGAGGGTTGTTCAGTTAATAATGACTTTTGTTTTCACAGGAAGTGTATTTGGAGGCCTGCTGTTAAGGCATCCTCCCTCGAGTTCCAGACAAGACCCTGTTGAGAAGAGGAAAGCACAGGAATTCATACAGCATTTCCTCCTCAGAGAGGGAGAGTCATCCTGAAGACTGACATTTTAACAATGTAAATGAATGTACAGTGTCTCTAGTATTTTTTTATATATACATAAAATGTAATGGAGGGGGGGGGATGTGTATGATGGAGGTGGTTCTTTTTATACCTGATGGATAATTTTTACTTTTTTGTTTTATCTTTTATTGTATTGCCAGTAGTGTGTAAGCCTGTTTATCAGTAATGGAGCATCTAAAGAAAACGGACATTTTTAGAAGTTTTTAGGAATTATTTATCGGTTAATAAAAAATAAACGATTTTTATTAATTTGATTTTGTTTGTGAAATTAAAGACATTTGAATGTATTCATGTAAAACCAGCATGTACACTTCATAAATATAACTTATCTTTTATTGTATGAAAACTGCATTTGATATAGAGAACTACTATGGGACCATAAAGAATTAGGACAATATTTATTCACTATTTAGTTTATTGAAACTCATTTATAGAAGGAGTGATACATTTGGTCATAGTTTATTCTGCGTACTCACCCATAACTTTAAACCCAACATCAAAGATATACACTAGTAGAAACTTTGCAGTAAAACAATTGTGTATATACTGCTAGCTTAAAACCACATTGCTCATATTAATCCCACTGGTGATGTAATGACCCCATTGTTAACTAAATGCAATTGAATTATAGTGAAAACACATCAGCAGTGGAGCAGAAAACTCCTATACTAATGCTCTGTAGAGCCCCTTACAGTAATTTGTTATGAGTAAGGTCATATTTCCTAGATCACTGGAATGGTACAGTGCATCCAAAAACATGATGGCGTGCTTGATCTGAAACAGAAACAGGAGTTGTTTACTAGTTAGAAACAACTGTATTTGCTGGCATTGAAAAAAGTTTAGTTTTTTGATGGTGTAGAAACTTAAGATCCAAATGCTTTTTCAGTAGTGTTCTAGACTTTGGGTTTATCTGACTGTAGTGAGGTTCAGGCTGTTTCGTGAAAATGTAATTGTCATAATGTTGTTGATGGTAAACAAACAGTGGACAAATGGCACAGTGATGGGTTTTATATATACAGCAAGAATGGAAATAAGACTCCCATTGCATAGTGGTTTGACCCATTCCTGGTTTACTGAGACACGACCCATACGACACACATGCACTTGTTACCTATACACTGTGGCTAATCACACTCATATTAAAACTTGGAATGGGTGAAACTATTATGCAACAGGAGTTCTATTTCCATCTCTGTAGAGTATATTGCTTATTTTATCATCTGGGAGAAAATACGAACTCCTAGAACGACCACTCCCAGTATTACCAATGCTGCATCTTTCCAATTAACAAGTTTGTTGTATTAGCTGCCGGTCTCTGGACATATAAATACTGTATGTCAAAAAGAGCTGTACTTTGAGAGAAAAAAAAAAAACAGGATATCATATTAGAAAATAATAATAATAATACACATTTATGTGATATGAGCCTCTGGTAATTGGCAACCACAATAACTGCTGGGTTGCCTGTGGGGATAGGTTGTGGAGCGGGACTTTTATTACTAAAGCATTATAAATGTACTGTAGCTATGTCCTATCTGTCATTACAGTGGTGGGTGTCTGCAATGTGGTGTTTAAAGGTTTGTTTATTTATTTTTTTATTTTTTTATCATCAATCTTAATGTCAAGCCTTAGAAAAAATACTACTGTGTCAGCAGTTATGTTTCAATCTCTCTCTCTCTCTCTCTCTCTCTCTCTCTCTCTCTCTCTCTCTCTCTCTCTCACACACACACACACACACACACACACACACACACACACACACACACACACACACACACACACTTTTGCTGACAAACTCAACATCATATAACCCAAAATTATCAATACAAATAAACAACATACGTTAGTGGACAATTAAATAATTACATCTCATTCGTTCCATTATTAGCGCCAGAAAAAGAGTCCATTCTGTTTAAACTAAAATTCCCAGCATCCACTCGGCAAACTATAAATTACGTGACGTTTGTGTGGTGACTTTGGGAATGTAGTTGAAATGGGAATGTGGAGCAAAGACACGCTACTGTATTTCCGGGCGACGATATATGTCTAAATTAGAGCATATTAATACCGTACCGCACCGTGTTTCATATTTACGTGTTTCCACCACAGATTTATTTGTTTTTCTTTTCAAAAACGGAATATCATTTTTAAAAATTCCTTGTGGTGTAAAGACTGGCGGTGACTGGAATTTGAGAAAACCCGTGGTTGATAGATTATTCATTTGTCATTAATGTAAACACCGACAGTGCCCCTCGCGTACATTTGAAGTCGGTTACTGCTTACTGAACTGGGTTTTCGTCAAGACACTATATTTACTTTTTTGTTTTTATAAAGTAAGATGACTTTCAAATAATAACAACACATTTTAAGTTAAGGGATAGGCCACCATCGTAATAGTTTGCAAGTAAGTTACTGTAAATGTGTATGTGTGTTTGGGGGTGGGTCAGATAACTAACCAGTTACTATAGCAACCTATAGCAATATACATATTCATAGATACATTCTTTTCAATTTTACCCAGTTGTTAATAATAAACAACAAAAGATGAGGTGGATACAGAATACTTGTAATTTTTATTCGATTGTTTTAACGAAATATTTCCCATGCTGCCTCTGAAGAGGAAGCTGGAAGCTGGTCTGTGTGACGTTGTTATTTTAATCATGGTGCCGCTAGGGAGGGGAAGGGAAGAAAGTGCAGGCAACCCGAAATACAGACAGGTTCGGCATCTCAAACACACTGGTAAAATGATTTACAATTATTAAAGTTGTTCTAAAGAAACTCTGTGTTTTCATTAAACCCCAGCTTTTGTTTACGTGGATTGTCTGTTCCAGGAACGACTGGTTTTAGTTGCAGTAGTGCTCACTGAATACGATGCAGTGTTGTTTTATTCTGGAGCTTTCGGTATAATAAAAATAGTAAGCACAGTAAGTAGCACATCGTCTTTTTGCTTTCGTAAAGTTTGTTTTACGTAAAGTTAAATTGATTTAGTTTTAGATCAGTTATACACTTATTTGGTTATAAATAAAAGTGAAAGGTTGTGATATCATTATCAGAATTTTTTGTCAACAAACCATGAAGAATTATACACGAGTACGACAAAACCCCAGGTAAACAATGGTACAGCAAAACTACAATACTACAACCTATGTTGTGTAAATTGCAGCTATTGTGAACAAACCTCAAATTCAAAAAGACGGAACGCTGTTAATATACACATCTGTAAATGCAGACATAGTATGTTTTCAATGGAAGCGCTGCGATTATTGGGTTTGTAACACACTGTACTTGATACAAATACATTGAGTACACCATTTACGTACAGTAACAGTTAATGTAGCTGGTCATTTGTATCGTTTTTGTCTTTGCTAAAATGAAACCGTATTGTTGCAAATTAGGGTTTGAAAGAAAAACCCCAGAAGCCGTGGAATGTGCATTAGTCGTACAGATGTCATCGTAGTACTGGTCCTCAGTTTTTAATATGTTGTATGGATGGTGGAGAGAAAGTTCGGGGTGTCAAAGTTAGAAATTGGTATGAATAATGAAACTGAAACTCTGCATTATGAATTTGTTGTACGCTTGTATCTAGGAGGCCTGTGTATTTTTGGTCTCCTGATACTGTGATCTGAGCAATCAGGCACTGCAGTATGGATATGTAAGCTGGTATGCTGAAGCTCAGGGATGCACGACGAAAATGGAGATGCAATAACATACCGTTTCACCAATCTTGCACAAAGCTGAAGTAAACAGAAAATGTATATATTTACATTTTAATGGTTATATAGTGCTAGATCAGTATATAAGTACAATGCTGAAAAATATTTTTAACACAAGTGACATCTAGCTATTAACAGGAGATGCTTGACATAGTAAACTAATTTTGAGCATTTCTCAAAATCAAATATTTACTTGCTCTCCTGGTAGCTTACTCAAATGGTGTTGTGCAATTGTGATAATAAAAGGGGAAGCATCTGTCAGTTTATCTTTTTTCTGTCTACATAAGGGAATCATGACATATACATGAAACATTATAAAGTGAAACGAGATTTCTTCCAGTTTATTCCATTCGGCTCTGTTTTTCCTTTTAAACAGAAAACTGCAGAGCTCTGACGGTGGGCTTGCACTAAAAGGCATCAGATCATGGGTGAGAATGGCCCACACAAAAACAACCTGTATTTTGAGGTTGAGGTGGAAGAGGATGAACTGACCCACGAGGATAAGATGGTAGAGTTTGATAAGAATGGGCTGCTGCCCTCCTCCTCCTCTGGAACAGTTTATGACCGGACAACTGTTCTCATCGAACAGGACCCTATAAGCTTGGACGATGAGGACGACGATGGTCAATGTGAGAACCACAGCATGACGTTTTTAGCCGAGGGGTCTGAGGAAAGGTTGACTTTCATGGCAGATCATGAAGGAATGTCGCAAGGATATGTCCATCACACCATCTCTCCGGATCAGATCCAGTTCATTATTAACCCAGGTTCTACTCCTATGCCAAGGAACATAGAGGGAGCGACCCTTACTCTACATTCAGAGTGTCCAGAGACCAAGCTGAGAGAGGTACGGTTCATATTATTATTATCATTATTACCTAGAAGATGCCATTAAGTTAAGTAAGATTTTAATTCCTTCTACCGCACTGTTCAGAGCCACAATGGCCTGTGTTGCAAGTTCACTTCAAGGTTTACGTTTTTGTTTCAAAATTCAGCTGTCTAGTGTAGTAGGTAAAAGTTAAGAAAAATCATGTCATGGGTTTTGCAACCAGCCATTGGTTCTGAACTTCTCAAATGGTCATATGTCCCCTTTTGTGATTCAGCAGTGGCTGGCATCTTTCAGTGCCATTGTTTTGTTGGTGGAATCAATGTAGCGAGAAGCAATATGGCTTTACTGGCCAATCAGGTGTGTTGCATAGAAATGTGTGTGTGTGTATAATGGTTTTCAGTAAAGCGTTAATCACAAAAAGGTTCATAAAACATTTTTTGAAAATATTGTTTTGAACATTTTCTACCGAGTTTATGCAAATTACCAGGTGGGTGTGTCTTACATGTGGTTACAAATTAAAATAAAGAAAAAATTAATGGAAATGAGGTTAATAAAAAAAACATAACTCAAGTAGAAATGGAAATGCAGCTCCCATTGCATAGCAGTTTGATCCATTCCTGGTTTTACCATGAGTTTAATAAGACACACCTGAGCTCTTTTAGCCTTAGTATGTGCTTTGTTGCTGATAAAGATCATAGTTGTCTTTCATCACATAGGAGGCTGTGTGGTCCAGTGGCTAAAGAAAAGGGTTTGTAACCAGGAGGTTCCGGTTCAAGTCCAGGCTCAGCCACTGACTAACTATGTGACCCTGAGCAAGTCATTTAACCTCCTTGTGCTCCGTCTTTCGGGTGAGACGTTGTAAGTGATTCTGGAGCTGATGCATAATTCACACACTCTAGTCTCCTGTAAGTCGCCTTGGATAAGGCATCTGCTAAATAAATACATAAATAATAATAAAGTATGCATGCTGTTTAGACATGCAAGGGAAGAGTTAGTGACCTTTCCCTGTTCCAGATGCCTGCCCCCTATATTCATCTTTTGTTTCCCAGTTATACTGTGTGTCAAAAATAGAATGCCTCGTTAAATTTATCCTAAAGCTCTAAAAGTTTAAATGCCATTGTCAATGCAGTATGTGGACATAAAATAAAAACACTACAAATTTGTTGGTGACAGTGACAATGACCTCTGACCCAATAGCAGCTATAATTAGTTTTTTAGCATGACAAGTCAGCATCGTCCTTGATAAATTAATAAATAGTGCATAAAAATACAATAATCATTGGGGATGACTGCAGAGAAAGTGATAAATTAGGAAGGTGGCATGCGAAGTTGCAATGGGCAATGGGTACTGAAACAGAGCAACGCCTGTTTTAATAATGTCATATACCCTTAAATATATATCTATACTGTGCATTTCAAAGTGAATTGTCCTAATGTTACATTTACATGAAGTATACTTAAGGGTTTGTCTGCTACTGTCTATTGTTACATTACAATGAAGCATTCTAATGTACATTAAAAAAAACAGTTGGCATTTTCCCAAATAGTGTGTTTGATATACTGGACCTACTGTAGAGAGATTGTATTCAGCTTGGATTCTTGAGTAACAAGCTTCATACATCTAGAAGAAAAACATACTGTAGGTAAGGCTTTGTGTCCATTGTCTAGTATTTGTCATAGAGATAAATGCAGTTGTTTGCAATGGCTATCAACATTGCTTCTGCCAAACATTTTTGTCCTATGGGTAACAAAGTGGCTTTGAAAAGATCATACATTTAATATGTCCCTTTGATAAAGCAGCAGCATTTCAAAGGTCTTTTGTAAAAGTGTGCAATCCTACGTCCCTTGTGCAGGGAATCAATATATGAAAATGTTATATCTGGCAGACCTAAAGCACAAGTAGGTTCATTTGACTTAATTTACCTTTCTTCTTTACCTCCTGGCTGCAAATAGCCTATTGTGTGCATAACAGTAAATGCTCATGGGGAAACTTTTTTTTTTTTTAAAAACCTATCAAAAGATTTAGAAAGGTTACAGTTTACCCACCCAATTTGCCATAGTCAGAATGTTTTTGAAAGGCAATCTTTTAATGAAAACTAACCTCTATAACAGTGTACGTGTGTGTGTCTCTCAAGTGTATTTTTTGTTTTTTAAAGTAGTTACTGGTTTGGTCCTCATTTCATATTAAAAGATGGTGCTGCAGTATACTGTCACTGTTCAATTGAGTATGCTGTTCTCTATGAATGGTTCTCTCAAAATAAAAGCAAACAAACTTTTGTCTCCCCAGCTGCAGAAACTGGGTGTAATTGTGAATAAGAAGTTTGTGTTACAGTTGACCAACTTGTTCTGTCATTTATAGCAGAGCACCAGAAATTGTAACTTTATCTACTTTCTGTTTGCACTTGTCATCCAGTTGCACTTCATTCATTTTGTTAACTGAGCATGCAGTAGGCTGTGTAGGCTATTGTTTATTGCAGAGGATTTGCGGACTGTGTTGGGTGTTTATTGACGCAAAGGGGTTCTATAAAGTTAATTGCAGAGTGCTGGTGCTGTTTAAACAATTATTTTCTAACAAATCTCTGTATGAACACAATAATAAAAGCATCCAAGCAAATCTAGATTAGCACAGTGGTCTCCATCTCATGCTGGGGCATCACTGTTTATATCTGTTTACCTCCAGATTAGGTCATTGAAGGCTGATAAAAATCCATTGAGGGTGCCTTGGTTTAAATCAATAAAGCCTGCTTGGGTATCCCTATTCAAGTCCACTACATAACCAAATAAAGCACAATTATAAACAAGCAGATCTCTATTGCTGTTACTGCATTCAGCAAGTTCATTTGCATTTAATTTAATATAATTCCGATCTGAAAATATAATGTATTCATTACCAGCGAGTCACAAGTTGCACTGCAGCGGTGTGGAATGCTTTAGGCTTTTGCCAGTACGGTAGAGGAGGGATTAAGGGAAAGAGAGGTTTGTTCATACCAAATAAAATGACTCCACAAAGAAACTGATGTTTTGTTATACATGTTACAAATGTAATCTCTGACAAAAACAGAATTGAATTGCATAAAATTCCCCCCAATTGCATAAAATTTGCTTAAAATTCCCCCCAATTGATCGGTACCTTTGATGTGTCTTTACCTCAAAAGGTTGAACAGAAATGGCGAGCATTTGGAAGTCGTGACACAGCATTGTGCAAGGGTTTGGCACAAACTGTTGTTTCCTGTTGTTACTGTACAGAAGTAGGCTGCTGTAGAAAACAAATGCCCTACAGCAGTGAAGGTTTATGTTCATTTGTATTTTTAATTATGTGTGTCTGTTTTGTAGCAAAAAAGGTTACTTCAGCTACTTTACAGCCAACAAAGTATAAAGACAGACTAGCTGTGTTTTAATGAACATGAAGCCTACTGCAGTATTTCACAATGATATTATATTAACATAGATTGTGTATAATGTTTATCTACTTTGAAAGAAATGTAGCTGTCCTTTTGTGGCCTGTGCAGATTGATTTAGTATGTTTGGTCGTTCTTACTCAAGACTTCCATATAGAAACACAAACATTGCATCGTTGAAAAAATAATTAAGGCACTGTGAATAAAAGTACCCTACTACATCCAGTAAGTTGGTGGATCCACAACTGTTTTATATTGGCAGAAGCTAATCTAATAGGGTGTGACACAATTGGCCAGCCATTTAAAAATACAATTTTACAAGCTGCAATTGTATTACTTTACTGTGTGTACTGAGAGGTTCTGTTTTTGCTTTGACTGGTTCCTTCTTAAGGCTAGACATGGCACAATGTGATGCAGTAAAAAGCACGTAGTACAAGTTTCAACTTGCACATCTTTTGTTGGATCCTAATAAAGAAATGTCTCTCTCACTCCAGACCTTAAAAGGCCAACTGTTCGCAGAAAGACTAAAACTATTGTGAGATTGTTGTCGGCTGGGTGTTAAAAGCCAAGACCACTGGCAGTCTTCTGATGAAAGCTGCTGTTCTGTCCACTCACTCAATAAGGGAGAAGTGTGATTTCCTTTTTCTTTTTTTTTAACTCCTTGCTCTGCCCTTTGCATTTCTGGATCACTTTGGGACACTGATTTTTGCTTGAGGCCCCAGTACACATGAGTATTTTACATGCACCCAGAAGTGTTTATCCACGAAGGGATTTGCCAATAGGAAGAGCTGTTCACCGTTGCCATGACAACAGATGCATATACTTTACAGCCTGATTCCTCCGGTGATCTATAGATGGACCTGGCTTTGCATCTCAAACCAACAGTGTAATTTGGTCTTTCATAAAGTAGTTTATTTGGCTTCTTTCCTGGAGGAAGGGTCTCCCAACCAGATACTCTTCAGAATCGTATGATTGGTGACTTGCAGACATTCGTTCAGATCTCAGTCCCGTTGAGTTTATTTTTCCTGGTTTGATTTTGTGTCTCTTGTCTTGCAGGTTAAAAGATATCAGTGTATGTTTGAAGGCTGCACACGTACCTACAGCACAGCAGGGAATCTGCGTACTCATCAGAAGACGCACCGCGGGGAGTATACATTTGTCTGCAATCAGGAAGGTTGCGGCAAGGCTTTTCTTACCTCCTATAGCTTAAAAATTCACGTTCGGGTCCACACAAAGGAAAAGCCCTTTGAATGTGATGTTCGGGGCTGTGAAAAGGCATTTAATACACTGTACAGGTAAGGAAGCACCAACAGGGTTTTAACATCTAGGAAATAGATCATTCCTTTGGATAGATTCATGTCTATTGTTAATACCAGTAATTGCTCAGTTTCTCAAACAGCTGACTCTGCCCATTAATTACTTAAAGTGGATTTTTTTTCCCTCCCTTATAAAAGTATGATCTGTGGAACTGATGTTTGCACTTTGACCCTTTTTTTAGTATAAATGATACACTTCTTATTATTAGTAAATATGAGATTTTTCATTCCTGGTTTTTTATTGCAAAAACACATTTTACAAACTTATTTTTTTCTTGAGCTTAAATCAAATCTGCAACTTTTGGAATTGTATTATATTTCCTAATAGCCAAAATTGCATTTATTCCTACCATTTACTTCTTAAACTATAATTTCCTGTGGTGAAATGGAAAAGCCTATGATAATCACTTCGCCATCACTTGGAACTTGTGTAATATGCCTATTACAGCTGTGAAGAACTTATCACTGGAATGCACAGTCCTCATTAATATTCATTAGCCTGTAAAGGAAATCCCTGAGCAGTCCTTTTAATCAATAGACAAGCTTGTTGCTGAAATGATAACATGAAGGATGCCAGCAGATATTTTTGGAGTGAGATTTTCTCGATTCTTGGCTCCGGGGGTGCTTGGTTCACACCTCTTGCTCTAAAACTTGAAAGCATGTTACGCATTTAAATTGGATTTGTAACTGGACTATGTCGAACACTCAAGTCTTGTATGTGCCTTACTCAAAAAAAAAAAAAAAAAAAAAAAAAGCCTACCGTTTTCATTAGTTATTCTGAAACTGTGTGCTTTAAAGGTCATCTCCATAAACACTGAAGTAATGTTCCGTTGGATTGAAACAGGGTCAGTTGCTTTTGTAATGTATTTGATTTGAATCCAGCACTAACACATGCCCTTCAGAAACTGGCAAAACCTTCAGGGTCCATGAATTGATGCTTCATCAGCGTCTGCTAGTGTCATCATGCTGCTCAACCTTTTGATTCTGTGAACTTGCTAAATACTTGCGCGCTCTCTCTCTCTCATGCAGTTAATGGTGGTCTGATATAATTATACTGTACAATACATATTCAAGGTTCATATGCAAGTAGTGTATCATGATTCACAACATGCAATTAACTGTTCCATTCTAAATACCAGTAGAACTACCGTAAAATTATCAGAGACATGGATTGAGGCAGTACAACTAAATCCTACGTCACCTGTATTTCTAGTTGAAACATGTGCATTTATTCACAGCACAGCTTTGTTGCTCAGGCAGTTTGACAAAATATTTGAACAGCTTTTAAAATAATAGGTAATGTTCCTTCCATGTAAACAGTGTTCATTATTTTCCAGAACAGACCAGTGTCAAGTCTAGGTAGTTGCCATTTAAGTGGCGTGTACAGTTCTCCATATGTTGAATTTGATTCCCATTTGTCCTACTGTACAATCATTAACCTGACCACAGATCTATTGTGAAATGGTAAAACGAATCACCCTTTTTTAATGTTGGACGACTCATTCACTTGGAACAAGGATTGTTTTTTTAGAACTTGATATTGGATCAGTTTACGAAGTATGAATCTAATGCAGAAATAACATAATCTGCCTGTGTGTTTACAGACTGAAAGCACATCAGAGAATTCACACGGGGAAGACGTTTAACTGCGACTCAGAAGGCTGCACTAAGTACTTTACTACACTCAGTGACCTGAGGAAGCATATACGAACTCACACAGGAGAAAAGCCATTTAGGTACATTGATTTATTTCCTTTTTTTGCTGGTTGAGGATTGTGTCAGTGTATATATATATATATATATATATATATATATATAGCCTTAGAACATTTTTCAAGTTATTTTAACTGGTGTGCATTGTAACATGCACAATGTGCTTTGATTCTAGGTGTGACCATGATGGCTGTGGCAAGGCCTTTGCTGCCAGTCACCATCTTAAAACTCACGTCAGAACGCATACTGGTAAGTTCAGCAAGGTTGGTGAAGAGGCTTATTTATTTTTCCTGTTACATGTTGAATGTGCTGAAGTTAAACTGTACAATATCAGAAGGGATTTTAGTATAACCGTGTACTAAACATTGCAGGAGAAAAACCTTTCTTCTGTACCAGTGGTGGCTGTGAGAAGACGTTCAGTTCTCCGTACAGCCTGAAGAGTCATGTAAAGGGTCACGACAAAGGACAGCCTTACGGGGGAGCTCTCAATCATTCCTTATCAGAGGTTAGTGTACTGTACAGTATGTCAAGGTATACAGAGTGGCAACCTATAAAGCCACTGTTTTATTTTCTACAATGCAGTCGTTTGCAGGCGAGTAATTAAAACGAGCAGGTTCAGGCCCCAGAATCTTGACGACAAGATTTCTTACATAGTCCTCGGGATCAAAATGGTGTCATCAGCTACAGTGCCCCCCTGGACCATAAATGTCTTGTTGCTCATTGACTGGTGCCTGCACCAGCTCTGTGGTTTGAGAAAATTTGTTTTACTGGCACGCTGTTTGTATCTATAAATTTATGCTTGCACTTCGCAGTACCAAATAACAAATTCTTTAGACTTTTCATAACGGTACCTGCAGTGTAAGTGCCTTTTAATGGTATCTTGGGTGCCAGGTGTCTTATTTTGTATTGTTTTTATGAAGTTGTATTGTACTGTGTTGATGAGTAAATAAAGTGATAACTGACAGTCATGTCAAGTACTAGACACTAGAGTTGAACAATGATAACACAGATCCTTTTTTCCCCTTGGTTATTTCATCAATGGATATTACTCACGTTTCAAATGTATGTCTTCACAGGATGCAAATCATTCACTTTGCCTAAGCGATTTAAGCTTGATTTCCACAGACTCAGAAATCAGAGAGAACTCAAACACTGTAAGTCTACATGCGTTATTGTGAAATAATATAAAAAGGAAGTGTACATTTTAAATGAAACAGATAATTGATAAGCCCCAGGCTGAGAAGGCTGACCCCCTGACCATTGCTGTAACAAACAATATATTATTTGGAAGCCTTGAGAAACTTCTTAAATTCTTTATTCTGCATGTGATCTAAAGGGATTTTTATGGATTCTGTATAAGCCTCAAATTAAAAATGCACGATGCTTGCAATGTAATAACTTGATTTGTTTTTAATATTGTACAGTTCATAACTGCTGTACTGATTAAACACATTTAAATGTGTCTAACATTTCTGTTACAGTCCCAAGGTCTGGATTTAAACAGTGTTACACCGGTGAGGGTATTTGAGTTGATGTTTCAGAGCCCAGAAAACAGTGTTAATCAAGATGACTCTCAACATGCAGGCAAGTATAGCAGAATTTGCTAAGCAACTGCGTTTACACCATTGAAAAAACAATATTCGCATGTTAAATAAAAAGGTTGTTTATAATTGCATGGGTGAGTATATAACACACGTTGCACTAAAATGTTTAACCATTTTTCAGTACTTTAAAGAACTATTCACTACAGCAGTAATGAAAACTAGGTGTTGTAAATGAATATTTTCTAACTCTTCCTCTACTCTGATATACACGTACATATTTGTAATTGCAGATGCGTTGATTGAAACGTTCAACTCTGACAATCCGACTGGATCCACTGTTCCTACTGTTGCAGACTCCACTTCGCTTTTATCTTTTCCGATCCAATATCCAACGTCATTGCAAACAAATGTGTTGGAACCTTCCCAGCCAACTCCTCCACCTACAACTGCCCTTCCAGCCACCTCTGTTGCCAGCAGCTCACAGCAAACCCTGTTTGGGAATACATCCAATGTGTTGCAGACACCTGAAGTGCCTGTCCCTTCGAGCTCCCAACAGTACCCAGCCAGTCAGCAAGACTTCCTTCAGCAGACTCCGCCTACACAGCCCGTCTCACAAGGACTTCCGGTGATAGCGGGAACTAGTGCCACTGCTAGCACAGAGCCACTGCCAGCCATGGGGCAAACTGTGCCTTTAGCTGCAAACCTGACTAGTAACCCAACTATAGCAATCACCCCAACTCAGAGCACCAGCATTCTCCAGCCAAGCATTGTAATGGCAGATCAGAACCTGCAATGGATTTTAAATGGTGCTGCAAACGCCCAGCAAAATTCTGACCAATCGGTAAGAGCATTATTAAATCAAAAAAACAAGCAACAGGACATAATGAGAGAGGAGTCCCTGTTGTTTTGAATGTTTTTACATATACAGCTGTGACCAAAAGTTTTTCATCAACCTATATAATGAACTAATTTTGCTTCATGAAGTCGAATGAAACTGGCTGAATAATGTTACATTAACACATTGAATTGTATACTGCTTTGTAGTTCTTCATATACTTAACAAAAATTGACAAATTGACAAATTGAAAAATGTGACATTTCGAAATCTAACTTGAAATACTGTACTACAATTATGGCTTCCGGTAGACTTTTGCAATATAATTTTGTAGTTTCTTTGATTACACAATGTTAAATAAAAGATCTAAGTTATATAGTTTTTTATTTTAATTATGTATCAATCCTAAAATTCTAGGCAATACAAAGCTTTTGGCCACAGTTGTATATAAATAACACCAAATGCCTGCTATTTTCATTCAGGATAAGCAAGTGCTAAGCCTTGATTTGTTTTTTTACTCTAATTTAAAAGTGTCTTTTAATCCAAATCTGAATTTGCATTTTTGTAGATGCGAATGCAAATGATATACTGCAGTGCATTTTTCACCTTATGTACACAGTAAAAAAGAAATATAATGCGATGCCAGGATATTACATCGGTGACAAATTATTATTCTCTTAAGGACTAAATGTGCCCTATTTTTTACAACTGAATGGAAAAGAAAAATACAAATAGTAACGAGGCACTGTACTAAGCTTTTAACATTTTACCTGTCGGTTATTTTTGTTAATAATAGATGTGCTTATCTGGTATTCACAGCACCATTCAGAAGCTGTGGGATGCATTTGTATTACATTGTTTAATATCCATTTACATTTTTTGTTAAATTACCTTCCACAGCAGCAAGCTCCTAAGGTTGAAAAATTGTTTTTTACCACGGCAATACCAGTGGGAGGAATTTCAGGTATGTATGATGGATTTGTTTATTTAGTTTTTTTTTTTATTATTATTTTGCATTTAATAACGTTGCTTTGTAAAGATGTCATCCGGTAGTTGTCTAATTATGTACGAATAAAGAAAACTTAATTACTGTTGGATTTTTAATTTTATTTTGGTGTGTAACAGTTTCTGAAAGAGAGACTCGGAAGAAAATAAGACTTCACCAGAGAAGGCATCCTCACTTTAGTGGTAATTGTAAGTGAAGAGTTGTCGCTTATTGCTTTTCTTATTCTTTGTATGTTTTAGGAAACCCAGTTCAGCAGATCGGTCTCAGCGTTCCGGTCATCATTATAAAGCAAGAAGAATCCTGTCAGTGTAAGTGTTCTTGCCGGGACTCTGCTAAAGAAAAGGCATCTAATAAGAAGGACACATCACCTCCCTCTCCTCCCCCTCCACCACCTCCACCTCCCCCTCCACCTCCTCCCCCTCTCCCTTTGAATGAGGAGGACCTCCCCACACCGTCACAGAGCTCACTCCAGCAAACGAATCCTGAATCCCCGCCTCGGATAGTCCCCTCTACTTCAGAGGGACCCAGCAGCCGAACCCAACCGCCAGACCCCCAGACAGACACCTTGATAAACATGGACATGTCTGACTTCCTGTCTCTACAGAGCCCGGAGACTCCTTCACATATAAGCACTATTGAAGCACTACTGCTGGTCGCCGATGATTTTAATGTTGGTGGAAATAGCGGTAACAGCTTCTCCAAGTAACAGTCTCATTTTCTTCGTGGGTTTTGGAGGTCTGCATCACGAGAATAAGCCAATCTGCATCGATGGCTTTTTTATTTTTGTTTGAGGAAGGATTTTTTTTAATGTTTCCATTACAAACAAGCATTTTGTAAAGTGAAACCCTAACTAGATAGACAGAAGTTGTTCATTATTTACAATTGCAGGCTATTGGGCTGTTAAAAGAAGAAAAAAAAATACATTCCCAGAAAAAAAATATATTTCTACCATATGTGTCATATGTAACATTAATATATGTAATATTTTATAATACAGCACCCTGTAAAGTTTGCAGTACTAAATAAATTAGACCTATGGTCCTTTAAGTTATTCTAACCATGTAAGACATATAGTAACCTGTTTTATTCACCATTTGATTGAAACTTTGCCTTTTTTTATTTATTTTTTTGAGAAGGGAGATTGAGGCCTTTATATCTACAAGAAAATCTGCCTGTTTCAAAATCCATTTAACATGATCTGTGTGTTTTTTTTTCTCTTAAATTTAATTTATAAAACTATGTGTGTTTTTCTCTTAAATTTTAATTTCTCTAGGTGTGACATATTGTTAAGTACAATGGAATCTGTTGGCAGAAATCTGAATTCAAATAGTTTATTGCTAATGTCTTGCTGTGTGTGTGCCTAAAATGGTATTTGTAACAATACAAATATAGTATATAATTAGACCTGGGGATAATTATTACAATTAAAGCATAATTGTTGGCTGAAATTACCATTACAATGCTAGTTTGTTCAATTACAATTACGCTGCAGTAATTGCAATTATAACTAGTATTGCACTAAAAAGTTACATAAATAGCTGCACACATTAGTGTTTACTCTGTTTATTCTACCAAGCGGTAATCACGGGTACAAATTCAGAAACACACTATATGTTTTTTCAAACAAATGGGGTCGCTGAAAGTGGTTGAGAATATGAGAAGAATGTTCGCTCAGTGTGAAACTGTGAATGATAAAGCTAGGAAAGGTGTGTAATTGATTTGTAATTGATCAATATGGTAATTACAATTACTCAGGTGTGCCAAGGTTCAATTACAATTGTAATTGCAATTAATTACAAATTACACACTTACACTTTAATTGACCCCAGGTCTGTAATGTGATCAACTAAAAACATGTTTGAAAAAGCTATATTTCATTTAATGTTTCCTTTTAAACCCTGAACTAAAATAATTGCCTCACCTGACCTTGAACTAGCAGGGAGAAATAAATTGAAGTATGTACTTACTGTGACAAATGTAGGAGACTTGTATAGATACTGTCCTTTATACTTAGTCCTTTTGAAACATTTTAAATGATCTGTTTGGATATTTCTCTAAAGAAAAATGCTTTATCCTTTATGGAAACAGTAGTGTTTGAACTTTCAATCGGCAAGAGAAACTGGTAGATTTAGGTTGCAAGACCTTTAGATTACCTTGATTCCGACTGCTTGGTACCAACAGTAGAGGAAGCTGACATGGCACAAAGGCCACCTATGATTCAGTTCAATTAAATACTATGCTGCTTTTGGGTGGCCCCAGTTGAAATTTTGTAACCAAGATAGATTAATTCAAATGTAAAGAATACATATTCTTAAGCATTGAAGGTCACACCTGTGCTGGGATATCTAAAACAGCTGACAGATACTAGATCTATGAGATAGGAATCTTTGGGTAAGAATGAAATGTGAGTTGCCAGGTTATGCACCATGCACTAGTATTGAGGCATACAAGCACTTTAAGTTACTATATCTGTTCTGGCAACTGATGACTTTTGCACCATTTAAATGGACATTTCTTTCAAGTTTTTTTTGTTTGTTTTTGTGTATGTGTAACTATTTTTTTTTATTTTATTTTTAGCATTTTTGAATGAAGTTCCATTTTTGCAGATGTGCAAAGATATCATTATTCCTGTGCTGCAGCAACACATCTTCTCCCTGTAGACAGATATTCTGCCTTTCAAACCCTCAGTGTTAAGTTTTTTCCTAGAATATTTATGACAGCGTCCTGCCGTAAATCAGTCATGTGATGTGACTGTTGTGGTTTTTAAAATGCAACACAGCAGAATATCTGGGTCTGTATGTAATTTACAGTACATTTGTAAAGGAAAAATGTATTCCAATACAGAATCAAAATTGTTATGGTACTACTGCCCATCTATTTTCCTAATGCAATTAGAGTTATTCTACAGATTTTCTACAAGTTTTGGTTCAAATTGGTAACATTTAACAACATATTTTTTCATATTTGGAGGTCTGCATTAACTACCTTTTATATTTATAGCTTCAGAATTAAATAATCTATGCAAACCTTGTTGAAACTAATAGCTAAAGGGTTTTTTTTCTCTCTCTCTCTCTCTCTCTCTCTCTCTCTCTCTCTCTCTCACTCTCTTCAATTGAAGCCAACCGTGTTCTTGTCAGCATTTGCATTTTTTTATTTAACAAAATGCATTGCTAGAAATGATTCCTGAAACCTAAATGTAAACAATACCTGTAGATTTAGAACACTGAGATTTGCAGGTTTTTTTTATTTTATTTATTATTTTGGACTAATTACCAGTATATTTGTTTAAAACTATATTTTGATGTTGATTTAGTTTATGGTTAATGGATTATTGGATTTTGGGTTCTTCTCAAACATCCTATATTCAAACCATCAGTGTTTGTTTAATAAGTCATACCACACATGCAAATGACAACATGTTATGAGTATATAAATATCAAATTGACCTTGAATTATCACAAACCGAGGGATGGCAGCTGGTCTGTTTTGCCATGCAGAGATCCATGTTTTCCACATCATCTTGTCTATGTAGTTCAAATCTTAATGTGTTAGGATGTGTCTGACTGAAGTATCCTAACTGTATATTATATGTACTGTACTAAAATGTTTTAACCTGATAATATGTATGGTACCTTAAAAGCAAAATTAGAGACAGTATGCATTATTATGTTAAAGGATTAACATTTGTATCTGTTCTGGACCATAAAATCATATTTTTTTTTTTAATATAAAAGCACAGTTAAAAACTCTGCAGTATGTTTCTGTGTTGGCAGTCAATGTGGTTTTAGACAGCATATTCTTCTATCAATATTTCAGTAATGCAGTTATTAATTTAATACTAATAATTTACAAATGTTACTCGTGTGTAACTTTTTTTTCATGAAAAAAAGAATGTTCCTAGATATATTTTCTTTAATGATTATTTAGAATTTGATAG
Organism: Acipenser ruthenus; assembly: GCF_902713425.1. Lineage (NCBI taxonomy): Eukaryota > Metazoa > Chordata > Actinopteri > Acipenseriformes > Acipenseridae > Acipenser > Acipenser ruthenus. The sequence continues at coordinate 4,023,528 of NC_081213.1, forward strand.
CATTCAATAAAATCAACAAGGTTATTTGATAACACTCTATACAAGTGTAAATACAGTTAACGACAGCTAGTGATTCCAAGTATAACTCCCAAATCCTCCAAAGTACACCATTAATCTGTGTTAAAAGGTCAAAATCAAAATTGTTTAGTTTGATACATTTATTATTTAGCCATAGTCTGTGACAGTTGTATTAAGGCACTTTTTTTTTTTTTTTTTTTCTAAGAAAAGGGTACTGGGAAAACAAATTTGGTTATTTGTCGAAAAAGATGTTTGCAAATTTTAAACAAAATTCTGTTATAAGAATTATTTGGGTCAGTTTGCATGTTCTAATAAAGATTATATTGTTATGTTATATTATGTTTATGGGACAAATTAATTCTCCTGAGGAGAAGAAAGATAAGTCTATATATAACTTGTCCATTTTTTTTCTTGACTTTTTTGGTATGTATAAATTATATATATATATATATATATATATATATATATATATATATATATATATATATATATATATATATATAATGCAGATTTAACCAGATTCTATAGAGAGAGTATGACCTGTTGTGCAGTCTCCATGTTTAATTCTTCAGTTACTGATGTTTGTAAACCAATAATACTTGCCAGAAATTTTGCTTGGCTTAAGGTTTAGAGGTATTGAGCCCTGTCGTTTAGTCTTCACAATGTAGTGTTGTAAATTGAACTGCTGAAATTGATTGGGGGTGGGGGGAGATAAACAGTAAAGGTTCTAGTACAGGTGATGGAGATGCAATCATTTCAACACTTCCTGTCCTAATAGGTGTGTTCAGATCTTTTGAATATGTCCACTTGGGTGAAAGGATGTTGAAAAACAAAAATACTTCCAACTGAAGACAATGTCTCCCAACCCAGAGTGAAATGATTTAACATTGTAAAGGATTTGTATTTTTAAAGAATGTAAAATGTGAAAAACCGGTTTTGCTTAATTGCTTGTTTTGTATAAAGTTATATTGTATTATGGTTTAAAATGCTGAATAATGGAAATTTAACATTTTTGGAATGGAAAGCAATTAAATCCTATACTAACTTATCTAATTGTGATTGCTTTTGTAAGATTTATTGAATTCACTAAAGTTCTTCTTGTAGATCAGATCTCTGTACTTCTCTTTTGAGGACACTCACATTACGCTGTAGATGAAGCATGTAACCTCACGCTATTTTTTTTTTTATACAAAAGCATTTCTGTTAAATTGTGTTTAATCTGATTGACACAAATTACATACATGATGTACAGATTTGTGAAAATGTAGCTGTATCTGCACTTCAAATGTTCTAAGAGTCTAAATGTTTAACATTTAGACTCTTCCACACCATTCAGCACTTTAGTCCAATAAGACCATTTATTTACTGGTGAATTATGAGCCTCCTAACGCCCATGTTGGTGCTGGCAAATATCTTAGCCTTAGACATGAATGGTCTTTAAGTACAATAGGCAATCAGCCAGGACAAGGTCTGAAAATGAATACACTGCATTTCATAACGTTTTTCCAAAATGAAAACCTCCAGCCATGCAGGAGTACCCTCAGTCAGTAATATCCACAGATGACCTTTCAACTCTCTCTGTTGTTTAATCAAGGTCAAGGGACCCCTCCTCCCCCTCTTGAATGTTGCTTATGCAGTCTTCAGAGGTTAGCATTTCAACAATTTAATTTAAATCCCCTTTCAGCCCAGTTGAACTCAAAGCTTTGGTAGATAAATCAGTGGTCGCGTACATTCAGAGTTCTTCAACAGAATATATGTCGGCCAATTTCTACAGTACATTACCCACTTTAGACAATTTGGAAATACACGGAATACTCCTGAAGCAGATATCCAAACTTCGGAAAGAAATTCACACAAGAAAACATCTTTAATTGATATGTCAACATTTATTAACATCCTGCATAAATAAACCTTTTAAAATGTATAAACACAATTAACAATAATATGCAAATAACTTCTAGTCTGTGTGAAAACTGCCAGCTTCTTAAAGATCTGTAGCAGCTTTAAAACTTGTATTTCTCCAGCGATCCTTTCTGGCCAGCATCTTATTCACATCTTGATGGCTGGTATCATCCCAGAAGGGTCTGCTGTGTTTATTTTGATGGAATCTAAGCAGGATCATTTGCAGGCTCAGCATTTCTCTACAATTAAGACACAGTTAGTCAGTACATAGCAGTTATAAGACTGCAACATAATACAGTCAATACAAAAAGATGGAAAAATAATTGTATACCATGGGCTGAACTGCTTTCTCTTGAGTCTTTCGTTTCTACAGCTGGTCAAAAAAAACCCCAAAAAAAACAAACAAACATTATTTTGTATTAGTTGTTTATCTGTTCAAAACAAACAAACAAACAAACAATAACAAAAAAACCTTTAAGTAAGATAAACTGGTACATAACCTGCAAGTTAATTGTTAGTTTAACAATTCAATTTACCTGTCTCCATCTTGTAAGTTACCAGAATTTAACTCAGTCTAGATTTGAATTCAAGCAGCTTTTAAAGGAGTCTGTACGGTATGTAATTAACTACAATTACGATCACCACCTTGCTGTAAATCGATTGGCTACATACACAATGAAAAAGGGAAATGCGATAAGCTATGGGTTTTTAGTTGACTTGATCTGTTGAGTTTTCATAATAAAGCACCTGTCTCGGTGCAGAATGCGATTAATGGAACCACGATCAGTACCACTTAGGTGAATACGAAGTCGTTAGCGTAGTGCTGGTAGTAGTGTTATTCATTTAGATAGGGTCACACTTGTTTTATTAAGATTTGAAAATGCTAAAATAAATGTCCTGGACAATTGCACGCTCGACACATTAATTGATAAATACCCGTATTATTATTATTACTATGATGATGATGATGATGATGATGATGATGAAGAATGTCACGATATTCTAAATAGACATCTGAAAGTAATTTCAAAATGACCATAATAAAGTCTAAGAGATTCAACTGCATAATGATTAGGGTAGGGTAGGCCTACTAGTAATTAAAACACCATTGAATCTAATACAGCTATAAACCCCTGTGAAAATATACAAACCTACATTCATAGCACACTGTTACATTCTGCGATTACTCTTCTAAACACCTCAAACATGGCAGAGAAGTCCTTCTACTTTGACTTGCATTGATCAGTATTTCGAGCCTGTCCCCTTTAAGAGTGCTGACGTAGCCATACACGAGTGACCCGGAAATAACTCCAGGATCTTGCTGCTGGTTACATCAGAAAGCCATGTTACAGGGACCGTGCTGTCTGTGTTTCTATGCTGTTTCTAACCAGGCTGTCTCATGTTGCTTTTGATGCATTGATACGTTCAGATATCCGTGCTACAAACTCAGCTAAAACAGACATGTGCAAGGAGCTCAAGTGCAGAATACTGAAGCTAGTACCGGGGATTGCCAACGCCGGGCCCGTAAAGCAGTCGGGGGACCGGGTGCAAGGTAAGGTGTACCACGGTGACAAGCAGTATTGGAATACAAACACGTGCAGCGCAATCGAGGCGCTTGTTATAAGTGAAATGCAGCCTTTTTAAAACTGATGTGGTTACGCTCTAATGCACTGCTGTACATTCACGTGTTTACCAAAGTCTTCCACAGATTTCTGGACACTTATTATTTTTCAAAAGCAGATTTTGTTGGCAGTCCAGTTTGTATGTCATACCTTCCATCCCCTTAACTTGCAACATTAAAGGCTTGCTTCTGGTTCTGTGTTAGCAGTAGAACATCGAGAAAAGTGCAATAACACATTGGGATGGCCCCTGTAGTTTGACAGTATCAACTATTTCAAAAGCATTTGGTGCTACCACATACCATACCCTAGTATTGTGTAGCGTTACCTTTAGAGAGACAGCACAGGTACGGTAAGTTTTCTTTTTTTTTTCTTTTTTTTTTCTTCAGTTTCAGCCTGGAAGGAGTTTCTGAGCACCGCGGTTAGTGTTTTAAAGCAGGGGAATGTGGTGGCCGTGCCAACTGATACCGTGTACGGATTGGCTTGTCTCGCACAAAACTCAGAAGCCATCCAAAGGATTTATGAAACGAAAGGACGAAATGGAAACAAGCCTTTAGCTATATGCGTGGGAGCGGTGGAAGACATTTACAAGTAAGTCCAAAGAAAACCAGGCTACTTTCTGTGGTGTGTGTATTCAGAAACAATAGGCCAAATTCAGTGGTTTTGTAAAATCTAAATTTCATTTCATTAAAATATAACCCGTGTCCATTCTAGTGCACTGTTATTAATAATATAATGGAGCTTGTTTAAATGTGTACTTGGAGTCTAATATACTCTTTTTTGTGATTCTCAGATACTGTAAAGTCACTGTCCCAGATCAGTTACTAAGAGACCTCCTCCCGGGACCTGTAACGCTAGTTTTAGAGCGATCTGATGAGCTGAATAAAGACCTGAATCCCTTCACTAAGGTAAGAACTATCAGACAGTAGATGTTCCGTTTGCAGATGATCTCAAATTGAAATGGGTGGAGGTGCAGTTGTCTAACCAGGGCATTAACACAGTCTTTCTGCCTCTGGATTGAGGGGAAAGGGTTTTGAAAGGAGTCCTGTTGGCTTCAGCGCAGGTGGAATGTGTGGCCACAGTTTAGATTTTGGACAATTTGATTTGAGTTGTACAGACAGGTGGAGACCAGGCATAATAGATAACATGGGTTCTGGTTACAAGACGTTTCGTGCCTCAGATGGTTTAAAAATGAGGTTGCAACAAAAAAGTTGACTTTTAAATGTTGTGTTTTTTACAGTTGGTGGGAGTACGCATTCCAGATCATGCTTTCATGCAGGTTTTAGCGCAGAAGTGTGACGAGCCCCTGGCTCTAACCAGTGCCAACATCAGCTCCCAGGCAAGCACACTCACAGTAGATGTAAGTGTTTCTTAATTTTACACAATACTGTACGTTTTGATTCTCAAATTATTATTTTTTTCATTTTAGAGTACTAGCAAGTACAAAAACATTTAATCAAATAAATAAATCAATTATTAGTTACTTTTTTTTGGTGATTCTAGCTAACAATATAATTCCAAACATGTGCATGCACCATTTGCTGTATAGGTCTCAAATATGCAGTTTTATTATGTTACAGGAAACATGTATTTTTGGTATTCAACAAACTAAAAGAAAGCCCTTGTGTGTCTTTGTTTCACTTCTTAGGTCATATATTTACATTTAAATGAAAATGTAAGTTGTCTAGAACATGAGTTTCTTTGCACATTTTTTGCCTAGTTTATAGTAAATGGAAGAAAACAGATTTTTGCTAATTGTGTCTATTTCAATCAAACAGTACTTTAATGCATTTCCTTATTTTCCAGGAATTCCGTGATCTTTTGCCTCAGTTAGCCCTTGTTATTGATGGCGGACCAATCGGTGATGTTATGAGCCCCGAGTGTCGTTTAGGATCAACAGTGATAAACTTATCTACACCAGGACAATACAGCATCATAAGACCAGGATGGTAGGTAGCTTTGAGCTTTAGATCAGTTTAGATATTCATTTTGATTTTACTATTCAAGCAACAATTTAGACTTAATATCACTATGTAACACAATTTTTGTTCCTGGGTAGTAAGTGTTATTTCCTAATTGCTTATGCCTCAAAAGTATAGAAAATGGCTATTATTCCCCACAAACTTTGCTTTTGTGACCAGGACAGTGATATTTTGAAATTTACCTATTTTCAATGAGAAAACGGGCGAATTTGTGTCTCTGCGTTCACATAGTCAGAAAAAAACAACATATGAATCCAAATTAACATGTATTTATACTAAAGTAATACAAAAATGACTACAAAAGATTTAGAAGTGAGTAGTTTTTCGAGATTTACGATTATACTGTAAATCACTTTCACGAATCAGCCCCCAAATGTAGTCTCCCGTCATGTTCTCGTTATACTGTCCTTGGTAGCGGCGTTCAAAGTCCAGTATATCCTGTTGGAAGCGCTCGCCTTGCTCCTCAGAGTACGCTCCCATGTTCTCCTTGAATTTATCAAGATGAGCATCAAGGATATGGACTTTGAGGGACATCCTACAGCCCATTGTGCCGTAGTTCTTCACCAGAGTCTCAACCAGCTCCACATAGTTTTCAGCCTTGTGATTGCCCAGGAAGCCCCGAACCACTGCGACAAAGCTGTTCCAAGCCGCTTTCTCCTTACTAGTGAGCTTCTTGGGGAATTCATTGCACTCCAGGATCTTCTTTATCTGTGGTCCGACGAAGACACCAGCTTTGACCTTTGCCTCGGACAGCTTAGGGAAGTCTTGAAGGTACTTGAAGGCTGCCGACTCCTTATTTAGAGCTCTGACAGATTGTTTCATAAGGCCCAATTTGATGTGCAGTGGTGGCATCAGCACCTTCCGGGGGTCCACCAGTGGCTCCCACTTGACGTTGTTCCTCCCCACAGAGAACTCGGTCCGCTGTGGCCAGTCCTGCCTGTGGTAGTGCGCCTTGGTGTCCCTGCTGTCCCAAAGGCAAAGATAGCAGGGAAACTTGGTAAAACCGCCTTGGAGACCCATCAGGAATGCCACCATTTTGAAGTCTCCTATGACCTCCCAGCCGTACTCATCATACTTCAAGGCGTCCAGCAAGGTCTTGATGCTGTTGTAATCCTCTTTGAGGTGCACCGAGTGAGCCAGGGGAAGAGACGGGTACTTGTTACCATTATGGAGCAGCACGGCTTTGAGGCTCCTGGATGAGCTGTCAATGAAGAGGCGCCACTCATTCTGGTTACAGGAGATTCCGATTGCCTCGAACAGTCTGGTCACATTGTGGCAGAAGCAGAGCCCATCTTGACGGGTGAAGAAGCTGGAAAAAGGTTGGTGACGCTTCCTCTGATCTGCGACTTGCACACTTTCATCCAACAAGTTCCACTGCTTGAGCCTAGACGTCAAAAGCTCGGCATTGGAATTAGTGAGACCAAGATCTCTAATCAAGTCGTTGAGGTCTTTTTGGTTGGGGTAGTATGGGTTTCTCCCCTCAGCTCCACCTCTGAAATTGTCATCTGGATCTACAACATCTTCCTCGCTCTCTGATTTGCTGCTATCTCAGAAAAATGCAGATATGTATCCACTTAGGCAGCTGGAACTAAACTGAACTGGTGGGCTTAAGGCCCCTGTATTTATACTACTATTTATATTACTGGAAAGTTCTAGAAGTTACTCCAAGTTTACTCAGCACTGAATCTATCTGGAATGTTCTAGAAAATAGGTACATTTCAAAATATCACTGTCCTCGTCACAAAAGCAAAGTTTATGGGGAATAATAGCCATTTTCTATACTTTTGAGGCATAAGCAATTAGGAAATAACACTTACTACCCAGGAACAAAAAAAAAAAAAAAAAAAAATGTTACACGGTGTATTTGTTTAGTTTGTATTATATAGTGGTGTCAGGCAGGGGATCCTGTTTTAATTCCCTAAAATGTCCTATCCTTGAGAGTCACATACCGGTCGACCTGTAGTGAGTGGAAACTGTGTGTCCAAAAGCCCTTTCAATCACGTATTGAGATCAGCTCGGGAGAGCACCAGCAGAGCCCTTTTGAAGCTCTGAATACAGTTTAGCAAGGGGATGAAATAAATGCTGCTTTGTCCTCTTTTGTCCCTCAAGAGCTTTTGTAGTGCGTCTATTTGCAAAGAAAATCCATTATGCTGAGTTTTCCAAATACCATCTACATTATTCTTCTAAAGCATTTCTAGTTGGCACGCTGTGCTTTCTATGTACTTGTCAAGCCTGGAATATCTAGGCCAGTTCATAACGCTTGAAAGAGTATCCATCCCCGCTGTTGCTGTTGTGTCCCTTAAATAGGTACTTCTTACCCTTTTACAGAAGAATAAAACATTAAAGAAGCAAGGTTTTAAACATTTTTTTAAAAGCATAAAACCACAGGGATGGCTTTTTCCTTTTGATCTGAATTACGCCAGTGAAGTAAAAAAAGAGCCTTCTGAATTTTCTTTCTTCATCTTTACAAACGTTTAGTGAAAAGTGCTTTCCCTGTTGCCTCCTTACTATTTTCTCGTTCTTTCATTTCTTTTTTACAGTGCACTTACGGCTACAGTTGAAATCCTTGAGAACAAATACAGTCTGTTAGAGACTCCGGATCACTGAATTAACTCTACGGTACTGTACTGCAAAACGCACAACTGACCCTTACTATTATATATACTGTACATGAACTTACAAAAGCTTTCAAAATGTCAGAATACTTGAAGAGGGAGTCAAGCAAAATAAAGGAACATCATCTTCCATTGTCCACTACAGTAGCAGATGGAACTTGCAAATCCTTCTGGAGGGCTAAAATGAAGACTTTTTTGACAAAAAAAAATAAAATAAAAAATGATGATCCTATTCTGTTTTGTTATATGACTCCTATAGTTAAACTAGTAATATATTGACTCGCACACATTGCCTTTATGGCCACTATAGTTATAGATGCATATTTTTTAGTGACTAAGTGTTACTCCTTGTTCTGTAGGGATGTCAGGCAATCGTGTGGTGATTTGGACATAGATCTTATTAGAAAGGATGAAAGCGATTTGTTTAAAAGTTGGATGTTATGTGATGGAAAGATTAATGCATATAGATTGGACACTCCGTATTTGTCTTATAGGACAAACAGCTGCTTATTCTAAAAAAAAGATACAGGATATGGGTTAGTCATGAATTAAAACCTTGGGCTGTATTCTTAAAACAATAGCATGACTGAAGTCACATAGGACAGCACTGTTAAATTCAATAGGCGTGTCTTATTTGGCAGCATTCCAAAAAAGACCAAAAGTAAATATCTGAGCTACACATAGATTAAATCCCCCTAAAATATCTAGCTTACAATGAAAAAGCCCCTCCACCTGTCACAACTGAGTTCAGTTGTACTGCTGCTCTCAGACCATAATGCCTTTGTATATAATTTGTAAGAGCACAGTGCCTGTATTTATTGTATGTTTTTAAAGATCTAATGCAGCTAAATCACTGTACTCTTCTGTATTTATTAATGCCATGATTTATCCTGACGTTACTTTATAAAACTGGAGATGTGGCTGGGATAATGTAATTCACATTGAAACCGGGAACTTGCATTTTGTTTGTATGGGCTATTCTATTTTTTTAACCAGCAACAGTTGTTTCTCTTAATGTTCAATATGTTTTAAGACCACATGTGAGTTTTTTTTTTTTTAATTTTAATAAACAGTCATCTGCTGGTGACCTGCATACTGTGTTTAATATTAAGCATTCATGTTTTTCTTTTGTTATAAGTAAATCCATGTTTTGTCCCAATCCTATTGGAGAGTATTGTAGATGTAAGTATTGCTACACCTCCTCTGTGCAATGCAAGAGATCATCACTTCCTTGGTTTGTATAATAATCACATCGTATGTGTTGCACAAGGAATAAAACTCTGTAACCTCAGGACTTCCGTAGGTCAGCACAATGCCTTATAGTTTATCTGTTGCCATTTTAGTGGGAAATGGATTTCATATAATATTGAAGCACATACAGTAGGATTCAATCTCCAGTGTAGAAAATCCTTTTCAGGAGCTCTCCTGAATCTAAAGCAGATACAGATTATAAGACCTGAAGCAATAAGAAAGAGCTGTTAAATGCTCCTTTTGTTTTCTCCACTGAAGAGTCTAGTGCTTTTTAGTGCTCCACATTCTTTAATCATTTCTGTTCTTATTCCGGTAGAGCGCTTTTCTTTACTTGTCCAGCTTGCTAAAAGTTTTTCTGTCTGCTGTTTGTATGGGACAGGTTGACTCATTTCGTACTTCCTGAATTTTGTTAACATCAGTATTTTGTTGAAAGAGTTTTGATAAAGTATGATCATTGGTAGTCTAGTGTAGTGTTCTTAAAATTGCATGCAAATTGCTTTGGGTGGTGTGTGGGTTGACTGTGTTTTTTAGCACTTTTTTTCAGTACAGTATCATGTACAGAAATTGCATACTGGTGAAATGAGGTTTATCATTTATTTATTGTATGTTTTATTAATTGTATTTAGATCGGTGGCTGTTTTATCAGTACAATAGAAAATACATTGTTTAGTACAGCTATTAAGTCACAATTGGGAACTAATTTACCAATAACCAGCATATGCCAGTAAGTTGGATAATAAATGAAGGAATTGATGTGGTGTTGATTTTAGTCAATGATAAATGTATTTTTGTTAATAAGTTCTATCTAGAATTGGGTTGGTTTGGTACATTCAGTAACCATACGGTCAGACATGGAGAAACAAACTGAAGTCCTCTGTTTTTAAATTAGTACAGTATGTTAGGCAAAGTATCAAATGTTACAGATATGAAGTGTTGGCGACCACTGCCATCATGTATGTTTAATATTATATCGCTTTCGTTGTAATCAGTGCAAAGTCAAGTACTTTAATACAATTAAACTGTGCGTAAAAGATAACAAAGGGGAGGATATCCTCTTTTATTCTTGAAATAAACATACACCCCCCTCGGGATCAGTTACATAAATACAGTAGTTGATGGTTTTCACAAAACTCGTATAAATGTTTTTTGTTACGTATTTAATTTCAATACACAGTTAAAACCATAAAAATTCCAACCATTGCTGTACACGTACCATCATAAAGAATGAGAAGAAATAAAAGACCAGATAAAGAACGACACTATTTTTTAAATGTATGTAAGGGTAGCCCTCGGATTATTACAAAATGACAAAACCAACAACTGTAGCAAAGGTGATTGAAGAGTTTGCATTTGTATGCACTGTTGCTGCTTTTTATAACGGCGGCATAACAGAAATGCACTTGTAGGCTAGGTGAAGAATTATTACCTCTGATTACTGAAGAGATAAATTCTATATTTTAACCACCAATATGCTAAATAAGTACAATAAATAAACCTTTTCAGGCTAGTGATGAAATTATGCCATTAGTCTTATAGTAATAAAATGTTTCCAATTCATTGCACAGTCCAATTAAAACTGTCTATCAATCTCACACCATGACAATGTACTGCAGACCTCGCTTTACAGTCTTCAAGCTATGCACCTTTCCTTATAACTTCTTGCTCCTCAGCCAAAAGTTTTTAAAACGTTGACAAATTCTTCAGAGACTTTCATTTGGTTTGCATCTTTCCTCGAGCACAAAATGAATTAAATATTATGTCTCTGAAAATAGTTTCAGAATAAAATGAAACAGATTATAAATGTTTGATTCCTTTTTTTTACCCTTGTTCTGCAGGATCTTAGTTTTGAATGCTAGTTATTCTGCACCAGACATCTGAATCTTCAGGTCATGTGTTCACAGCTAGTAGTGTTGTTTTGCCTTGGAACTAAAACACAGAAACAAAAAAAAATAGATATGGATTGTGACGGGTTAGAGTGACTTATTCCCCTTGATAACCTACTAACCAAGGAAAGAAATAAAAAAATCTTAAAACTGCTAATCTTCAGTCTCGTTCATGGAACAGATCAGACAAGGCAATGTATATTGGTGAGCAGGGGACTGAAAAATAAAAATACCATGTCTCTGTTGATGACATCCACAAAATTGTATTCCTGTAGTCTTACTGCTAGTTCACTATAATTCATATCAAGTTTTGAAATGTAAGTGAATGAGTGTGTGTGTGTGTGTAGTGAATAAATGAACATGTTAATCAAAGGCATAGGCCATGTGGGAGCATTCCTGCCATTGGGTTTTCTACACCAATGCCACTCAAAACAGTCTCACATCAGCCACTGTTCTTTCTCTTTGTTGAACTGCTCTGCCCATTTCCGTGTCAGCTCCAAATACAAATCAGGCTTGTGGGGCAGGTAGTCCAAGTACATCCGAGTCAAAGTCTTTTTAGGCAAAGCCGCCTCTATTTGCGTTCCCTCGTGCCATTCGTTGAAGGAAGTGATGGTGACAATTTCAGGCCTCACCATGAGCGCTGCCTGGAGAGACGTTTCGTAGTACTTCCCGTTGACCCGGTTTCTTGTGTTGTGGTTGTTCCAAGGCCGTATGCTGGTGTCTATGTACCCCGGGCCCACGCTGGGGATGAACATTAGGTTGTTGATGTCACAGAACGTTTTGATGGCCTTCCAGTTCTGGTGGGATGAGCCAAAGGAGAATCCGTTGGAAGCGAAGTAGGTGTACATGCCATCGAAGCCTCCAGACACAATGTCGTCCTTGTGTCTCTCCTCCACGATCAGGGAGATGAAAACGCCATCGTAGGGGGTTTTGCGGAGACTGTGGGATCCCGAAGAGGAGAGAAGGTTGGCCCAGTCTTCAGGGGGCGTCAGATAGGAGTCGTAAATATAAAACAGGGGAAGGATCTTTCCGGTGCTGGTTTTGAATCTGTAGAAGGCCCCGTGATTTCCATACCTTTTAAAATAAATAAAAAAGTAAAGACTTCTTTTGTAATTTGAGAAAAAAATGACATTTTAGCATATCGTTTAATCCTCAATTTAGGTCTTCCTATTAATGTATAACTGCAGGAAAGATAATAGCAAGCTTGTGTTCATCAGGCTTTGCTGATGCAATTCACTTGGGTCTGATTCTTTGCCTGCTGTTCCACTATTAAAACATCAGAGGTGTTCCGAATTTATTTTGAGCTGCTTATTACTAGCAAGATCTGCGATCAAGGGAAAAATCCTCTGCTAATTAACTACCAATTAAATTACTAATTAAAATATCAATTGATGATCACAAGATTTAAGCATCCTGTCCGTAATAATTAGCATTACAGCGTGGACTGTAAATAGGTTTAATTAAAAAGCACATACTTGTCGATGATGTATTTGATGTTGTCATGTACAGTGCGGTCGGTACGTCCTTTGTATGGCTGGATGTGAAACGCTACCTGTGAAGACAGTTTGCGTTAGAATGCTACTGAAGGAAAAAGAAATAAGAAAACTTTAAAGATAGTAAAAAACAAGTATGATAGTAACATACTTCCCTTGCCACAGCTGTAAATTCAAAGCCATCAGTATGATGGTAAAGTGGATGACCGTAACGACTGGATAAGAGGTTTTCTAGATATGTATGCAAATTTGTAAGAGGTAAGGACAGACAGACATCTCCATACATTCCCAGGATTTTATGTTCTCAATAACTCCTAAATACTGGCAATACCAACTTCATTGACAACTGGATAAGCGGTCCTCTGGATATATGCAAAAATGTATCAAGTGTGATGTATGGTTGTACATATGACTACCCCGACTGTATCCCCTTTGCACGGGATTTCATCCAGGGGATTTTCATGACCAAGGATTGATGGTTTATACAATTCAAGGTGAACACCAGTAATTAAAATGCTCTAAAATGGTGGGCAGGGTAACAGGTAATTAAATACAGGTAATGAAAGTGTTTTAATTTTAGATTAGAAAATTAGCAGTGGAAATTTTAATGCTACAAATATTTGGCCAGTACTGCAAGGCTGATGCTATGCACATAATGAGAAATTTGATAGACACTCAAAATCAATTGCAAAAAGTTGAAGAGTGACAAGTACAATCTGCAAGTATGTGTCGTGAATAATAAGTTTGGTCAGCTATAAATAGTCATAGCAAGGAAGCACATATAAATTGTCCAGGTACCCTACTATCACGGTATACAGTATCCATTAATAAGTAATTAATATTTGTGCCTGGTTTACAGCACTGCCTTATCCAGATAATGATTGCATAATGTCATAGAAGTGGCTTCTAAGTATTCTTCATCATTATCAACAAACAACTTGAGTCTGAATACAATTACTGGTTAATAGAATGCTCTGTGGGTCCCAAGACTTAAATGGAAAAGTCAAGTTTCTTCTGTTGGATTCAAATAGGAGGGTTTTTATGTTAAATAAGATATTTCCACGTGTGCGATTCTGTGAAAATATAAATGCAACTAAACTCTATCCAGTATAGGGTTAGTCATGCGATCAAGAGATTGCGGTTTCTAATCCTGGCCATGCTGAGTTACTGATCTTGGCTGTGGGTCTCACACTGGGTCCTGAATGTTTCACTGCTTTCACAAAAAATTGAAACTCTTGCACAATGTGTAGTGATCAGGGTACTGAAATACAGTGGTTCCCTATTCTTCATGGGAGAAAATCTGTAGAGATCGAAATCAAAATCATACTCAAGGACTAGAAGCAGTTGAATTGGCAGCACAAATATCTGTGTTTTAATTTCAGCCTTAATTTCAGAAAACAAATGAAGCCAACTCTATTGATTTCATATCAGAGCCTCAATCTAATAAACATTAGCACACGATTTGGCAAAAGGCAACACCGGAGCTGCTCATGCAAATCATCTAAGATTTATTTAACCTTGAAAGAATTTCCTCTTGTCCCATGAGGGGGACATCCTTTGGGTAGTGTTAACTAACAAGCATTAAATTAGAATTTAAAAGTACTCAATTAGGTTATTTAAATGCAGATTGTAGCATAATGTAAAGGAATACAATTAGGTGGCCAATTACCTTCTAAACACACTCAGGGACTCAAACATTTACTGCTGTCATAAACCAAAAATATTCTTAAATGTATGTTTCCTGCAGATTGAAATCTATATTCGCCTGGTGCACAATCGCGTTCGGAGCTCTGAGGTTTCATTTCATTTTCTGTTCTTTGCACGCTTCTATGGCAACCAAACTCACAAGCAGGGAAAGGGTCAAGGTTCAATTACATAATTGGAATCTCTGTATTTGAGTGGATTACAAAGAGAGAGAGAAAAAAATCAATAAAGTAACAGACTGCATAACCTGAATTTATATTTAGGGCTTGAATCTTTCATTTTTACAGGTGCCCGGGATACATGACAAACCTCATTCACCAATCAGAAAGCTCCACTGCAGGGCACTGTCACACAGCAGAGTGCTGTAGAACATTCAGATGGAATGTCTAGCTTATTTATGGTGCATGAAAGCTCAAATGTTTGTCATCTATTCTGGAAAGCAAAACACAGAAAAGGTAAAGAAAGTAATGTTTAAAATAACAGTGAAGACACTGGTTACCAGTTTCAAATCGCAATAAAACCCTGATTATCAGGCATTAACTTAATAGCTGACCTTGTATGGTAGCATCTGTACCTTATCTCAATTCTTACCACTTTGGATGTCAATCATAAGTGGATTTTAAAAAGCTATAGAAAGCCTACCTTAAAGCTTTTAGTTGCAGAGTACAAGACGCGAACATAATGCCTGTTTTAATATTTCAGCTTTAATCTTTTTTTATGCAAAAGCTGGAATTATACTGCATGCTTTTGATTCCAGCAACACGATTCTATCTCTGCTTTGAAGCATCCAAAAAGGCCACACATTTGATAATGGGTTTGTGGAAGATTTTTGGAAAATAAGTCATTTGAAATATTATGCACATATGCTTCCTCTTTATTAAAAGATTTTTTAATAAGCTGTCTGAGTTAATTAGTTCATCTATTTTAATATTTCTAGAAATTTGAATGCCTCGTTACTGGAGTGGTTTTCATTTGGCTTAAATAAATAGCAAGGTAACCACACTTTTACCAGTTATATCCACATTTAACTGGCTAGTCTGTTCTTAAGACTAGTAATGTTATAACAAAGATATACAACTGAAAAATAGAAGCTACTGCTCATTTTTTTTCTTTCCTTAGACGATTTAAGTTTGTGAATGGACAAGAGATTGATAGCGCTGACAAAAGTCTTCCATTTATCTATCCAGGGACAAAACTGCTTGCAGCCACTGAGTTCCTATACACACATACTGTACATACATACTGTACTCTCTCTCTCTCTCTCTCTCTCTCTCTCTCTCTCTCTCTCTCTCTCTCTCTCTCTCTCTCTCTCTCTCTCTCTCTCTCTCTCTCTCTCTGTTTAATACTAAATATAAATATTGTCTGTTCCCCCCCCAAAAAGTGTGATCTTTCAGGCACAGTAATAAGTACATGCATGAGTAGGTGGTAAACAGTCCACATAGATACACTCAGTGTCTGCCCTACTTTTTGGTTTAAATCCTGCCCAGGAGGGACCTCTCTCCTAAGGGAAAAGCTATTGAGTCAGTATTTTCTGTAGTTGAAATATATGGAGGAGAAATGTAGTGTTCTGAGTTGCATTGAAACGGAGGCGTTATGACATTGAAGCTGGAGGCTTGGAGGATTAACCCATAACGTGGCTCTTTGTTGCTAGGACGGCTATACCATTTTCCAATACACCAAGGTGGTCTAACTTCAGGTAGGCAAAACGAAAGGCTGGGTTACTTACACTTCCTAAAAATGCTACTTTAAGACCAAAGACAGATTAAAGCCATCCTTTGAAAAAAAAAAGAAGCCTGGTATAAATGGTGCATCTGGCCTCACAATTCAACATAGACTTTCTCTTTAAGGTCCCTGCTGCAATTAGAAAATTAAGCCAACATGTGACACTGTGCAATGCTAGAATCTAATTTGAATAAAACTGTCACTGGCCCTGGAAACAGTAAATGCCAGTATCAGGCAGGAAATATTGTGCTTTCTTCACATCCTTAATGAAAACAAATGTCAGATAAAGCCAGCTGTAGTGATAGTTGCACAATGTCACGCTCATCGGATAACCAGTAATGACTTAAAAATCCACACAAGGCTAGAGCCAAAAAAAGATTTAAAGAGAGGAAGAAAACATTTCAGCCAATGCCCTCTCCTGTGTCATGAGTTCTAAGAGATTTTTAATGAGCTTCAATAGCAAAAATGAAAACTATTCTCAAAATGGCAAGGCTTGATGATAATCCTCAAATCTACCATGTACACCAGTGTCTTCTTACAATACGCAAACAGAGGCAATGGGTCTTCTTTGCTAATATCTTTATATCTTTACTCTTACATAACACTTTCTGGGTGAAGAGTACACTTTAATTTGCCATTGTTAAATTGATGGAGATACTGTAAATACTTATTAACAGTAGCATGTTCTGTGTTTGCATTTTAAAATGGAAAGTTCAAGGAAAGTTAAAACCAGGCTTTTTTTCTCGACCGTGAATGAAACATTTGAAAGAATTTTATCATAAATAATTTATTTCTTAGCAGACGCCCTTATCCAGAGCGACTTACAAGATATCACATTATTTTTACATACAATTACCCATTTATACAGTTGGGTTTTTACTGGAGCAATCTAGGTAAAGTACCTTGCTCAAGGGTACAGCAGCAGTGTCTCCATCGGGGATTGAACCCATGACCCTCCGGTCAAGAGTCCAGAGCCCTAACCACTACTCCACACTGCTGCATCATTCAATATGAACAGGGCTAAAAGAAGACAAGGAGGTTTTTTTTTTTAATCACTGCGATACATTTTTATATCCAGGCTGCTGCTCGTCTGAATTTAATGGTTCTTAGTGCCAGCTTCAATTTCAGATCAAAAGCTCATCATTAATTATGTCAGGTCACGTGAGCATCATTATAACTTGAATAGAAGCTTGTTTAGTCAGGATTATTCAGTTAATATATTTCTAACATATTTTACCATACAGGGAACTAGAATGGCTGTGACTGGGAGAAAATAATGCATTAATCTTACAATGCTACTTTATGATTCTGTGCTGTGGTCTTCAATTTGGAATGATATACAATGCCTATCCACCAGGTGGCACTACATGCAAAGTAAAACAAATCTCAGAATGAATCTATATAGGAGTTGATAATTATTGAGGAATGATCACATACCCTGAATGAAGAATTTAAACACCTTGCAGACTTCTAATATCTCTCTGAATTTGTACATGGCTTGGCTTGCTTTTGTATTGGTTGATCATTAAAAGCACCACATTTTTCTGGGCTGATTTGTTCAATATAGTGTTAACCATGCATTGAAATAGCTTGTTACTACCAGTCACCATCCAAAGTAAAATGTTCAGTGAAGTAAAGATAATTTAAATAACCTGGGATAAATCACAGTCAAATCAAATTCAAGTAACACTGTAAGAAATGTCAACTAACGAAACAGTGAACATTCATGTTACCAATAAAGAATGAACACATGCTATGCATTATTTGTCTTTTTATTTCAGCTTGTCTGACTTCAGAGTAAACCCATTTGAATTGTGTTGGTTGCTCACTGTACTGAGAAATTGCACCAGTATTTATTCTTTAAATTATTTTGATCTTATAATAATGAGCTTACGGTAAAAAACAACAACAAAATAAGTGTAAAAAGGTGCAGAGAAAAGACAAAATTTTAAAAAGCCGTTTGAGATATCTGTGAAGGCAGACACACATCCAGATGTTACAGATAAAGTCTCGGCCTGCAAACAAAAAAAATAATGAAATGCTTTTTTTGTTCATTTTTGCATCTTTTAACCATTATTGTTGGCTTCCATTTGGCCCAGGTTATTTGATGATAAAGCACCTCTTTATCAAATAGTTTTCTTATCATTATAACAGCTCTGTGACCTTTAAGGTGGATCATCATTTGTGCCGCAGTCCTTTTAACATTACCTAGCTGGATTGCTCTTTGTCTGCATACTTTTAATCCTGTATTGATTTTTTTGGATCTACAGTACAGTAAACTCTCTCTGGCATTATACATTCATATACAGTATATATATATATATATATATATATATATATATATATATATATATATATATATATATATATATTATAAGAATTGACTTTCAAGACTAGTAGAATAGGGTCACAAGAAACTACTTCATAATTAATGCTGATGCTACATCCTATGTTGCATAATTTGCACTAGAAGTGAATTTGTATAATATGCAGGCTGATCTACAACTTAAAGTGCTATTAAATGGTACTGCAGGAGCTTTAAATAGCATGTGTTTGAAGAGAAGGAGAATCCTAACATTTTATAATGTGATCCATTCTCTGATGGCTGCCACATGAGTAATAATTGAAGGGTTTCTGAGGCAGTACAAGAAAGATTGTGTGTGTGTTTTGTTCCTTCCATTTCCTCAATTAAAAAAAAAAACTATAACCTTGGCAGGATGCTTTTATTCCTTGTTCTTGCTGCAGCCATGGTGAGGGCTGAGTGCTTTTTGTCGTCCCTGGCTATGCCCTTGTATTTACAACAGTACAGTTATAACAAGGGCAACAGTATTCGAGGTTTCCCTTGCAGGAAATTGTTCACATCAGACCTTTGATTAAAAAACGGAAGCATGTTTTACCTTGATACCATGCCGATGTGCAGCATTCAATAAGGATGGAACCAAGTCTTCTGTCGGCTCTCCGTTGTCATCAGCCATGCCTGGAGGGTACCAGCTCAGAACCAACACACCTAGGAACCGGTATACAGAGAGGTTGTGTTTCCAAAGTGTGTATTTGCTCTTTTTCTCAGCTTGTAATTTATACATAGAAATAAATAAAACAAAATCCTTGCACAACCTGATACAGTGTGTTGAAACTAAACCTATGTGTTGTTGCCTGATTATCTTGTTTAACAGTGGTTGAATCCCTGCTGAATAATTTGTATTCAGGAAGCATGTTTGAATCTTTAAATTATTGATGTCTGCTTTTAATTAAAAGAATATTCTTTTTTTGTTGTCCTCTTCACCTTACTTCTATCTTCCAATTCCCATCTGCCAACACAATAAAAATGTAAGAAGTGCAAAAGCCCTGACCTTCTGGAAACTTCTGCAAATACATCACTTCAGATAAGGAGAGGTAATAAAAGAACCATGTCCTGCGAATACGTCCTGCTCCTGAGGTAAAGTGATATATGCTTCCTAGGCAGAAAGCTATGTAGTGTAATATTATACACAGAAGGGTGTTCTTCACAAGTAGCCTTGATACTTCAAATTGAACTACATTGTATTCAGGTTTTGAAAGTCAGGCCGCTTAAGGCAAGGTATGTGCCGATTTGAAAATTGTTTCTCAAAAAACAAACAAAAAAAAACACCACATCCTTCAAAACCAGTTTAAAACGTCTGTTGAAAATGTAACTGAAGGTCAAGTTTCCTAGCGGCCACTGATAAGTCAAATAAATTAAACTTCATTCCCAGGGCTTGCTGTATTAATGAGAGTAGATTTAAAATATCCATGTATCCTAGCTGTATTTTAGTTACTAGAACAATCTTGTATGTGCTAAATAGCTGGTCTTTTAGTATGCTCACGTTATGTTAACGATAGGCTTAAAAAGCATAAGAAAATCTAACCGTGTTTAAAAATATCCCTGAACAATAACGTTGTGCTATCTTAGAAACGTGTGTCTCTAACTGTCACTAGAGACAGTAAACTGTAGTTATTTGTCATAATTCAAATAATAATGGATCATGACTGCTTTTGAAGTAATAAGCGTTTGCATGTTATGGAGCTGTCCACATCAGGGAGTGCTGAAACTACCTGTAGGGAACGAAGTACAGTAAAAGCATGGCACGTATCGTAATAATAATAATAATAATAATAATAATAATAGTTGAGTAATATTTAAAAACAACAACCAAAAAACTCGCACAATACAGTCGTCGTTATTTCATACAGAATGATTTCATTGTAGAATATATATCTTTATTGATAGTGCTAGACCCAATCATTAAGGAAGTATCAATGCACCTTTATACTATACCTGCTGCAGCAGCTCTAAGCTGTTCCATGTGCGATTCCAGGATGTCTGGACCTCTGGAGCTGTAAGGTCCCAGTTCGGGGTAAAAACTGGAGCCAATGTCTTCTGGAGGCGTGTGTCTTCCTTTGGGGTAGCTAGCAGCAATTTTAGGGTCCCAATGTGGCACCAAGACGTGGTCCCAGTGTATATATTTCCCGTCCAATTTTGGAGTGCCAAACCACGTGTAATAAAATATATGGACGTCATAGTAAATATCACCTTCAGGACTGGAATTCGTATAGACAACTTTGCTGTTAGTTATAGCGTGAACATGAATAGGAGACACAACGACTTCGCTGGAGACTGAACGCCTGTCCATTCTCTCAGCAGCAACCGGCAGTAACTTCAGTCCCGGAGCTAAATCCGAAAAGCCATCACTGGGCTTTAATGTCCTCAAGCCCATCATGGTCCCAAAAATGAACAAGGTAAACAGAAACAGGGCAACGCAAGCTTTCTTGCGCAATCTGGCCATGATCAGTCTCGACCGTCCAAACGCTTAGCTTTCAGTAGAATGGTCTGTCTGCCTGTTAGCGTCACTTCTCTCTGGAAGAATTACATCAACAGAATACAGGTTGTACAGTAAATAACGCGGGAGGGGGAGTTACATTTCTATTAATTACACACCAGAACACAGGACGTCAATTTATATAGTGTGTACTATTTATCTAAACATCAATGCGTCCAACGGATATTTCTCTGAATATGCAATATACAATATCTATATCGTATGTTTTTTTGTTGTTGTGTTGTTTTGTTTAAGAAAACATAGGACTTAGTCGAAAAATAATCTTTGTTGGTCTAGGTTTTATTAAACCGTCTACTATCTAGCCAAGCTGCTATAGGAAAAACAAGCGCACTGAAACATAGAAGTTTAAACATGAAGTTATATAAAACGCGAATGTCTAGGAATGTTGAGTTAAAGAGCCATTACGTTCATTTCACAATCCGATTTTTTATTTTTATTTTGTGATTAAAAAGATCAAAATTCCCATCTGTTCACTTCTTTATTATGATAAGTTCCCGCATCAAGCATTACGGTCTAGGAACCATTTTCACACACATGATTAAACATATTAAATAAACAACGGATGTAGCCGATTGCAAAATGCCCTAATGGCCAGATACATGTACAGATATTTATATTTCAATAAACCCCTGTTTTCTTTTATCGCAGTTTCTAGTATCACTGTGATATTAATGTTACTTAAATGACATACGACGTGTCCGTGTCATGTAGGTTATTTATAACTTATAATACAATGCATGTTTTAAACAACACGTAGAATAAACAGACAATACATTTTACTTTACCTCAATCCACGGGTCGTCTTCCTTGTGCGCATATAGTGCAGGTTATCCTGCTTTCTTTCATTTACGTCAGGTCGTATACATCATAGCCCCTTTACATCAACACTGAAAGCATGAGCTTTCAACAAAAAATGACCGATACCTTATTAATTTGAACTCTTCGGGGCTGATACCTAGCTGAACTGCAAGCATGGGACGGTGGCTCCTGATCGCCAATTTGTATCACACGAAAAGATACCATCATTGCCATCCTATGGCTTATTATTATTACAGCGGTTTCTATATCTCTCGCTTCGTTATAACAAGCTGGGTTCACTCAATCAGTTCGGCATACTGCACGGCGGTTCCCTTTATGCCGTGGGAGTTTAATTCTAACCGTGAGATATATTTATAT
This sequence comes from Acipenser ruthenus, assembly GCF_902713425.1. Lineage (NCBI taxonomy): Eukaryota > Metazoa > Chordata > Actinopteri > Acipenseriformes > Acipenseridae > Acipenser > Acipenser ruthenus. Next base: position 4,045,749 of record NC_081213.1, read on the forward strand.
ATTGGAGGTGTTTTTTTTCTTCTTTTCTTTTCTTTTCTGTGTGTGTGTGTGTGGTAATGGCAGTCCAAATGTGTATTCAATTTTGTATTCAAACTGGCTTTTGTCCATTCCATTCCAATGGAGGTGGAGCCGTTTCCAGCTCGCCGGCTCATTGTGTGATGCAGGCAGGGAAGGGGGTGTGGAGAGGCAGCGCTTTTGTCTTCACTGTCACAAAGGGTAAAAGTAATATACATTATGTATGAGAATTTTAGTATTTTTTTGCCCACACCTACCACGATAGATATAATATATACTATAAATATGAGTATATTTATGGATTATTGTGTATTTATACATAATGGATGTTATTAACGTATGTAGCAATATCTACGGTACTTTATACAGCTGGATTTTGGAACAGACGCAGAATTAAATTCTGGACAGTTATTAACTAAAACAAATATTATAATAATTATTCACGTTAGACCTTATTCACTTTAACTATTTAAAGGATGTTTAATATAAAGACTGTTATTAAGAAGCCAGCAAAAGTTGAGAACAGTTTCATGAATCTCAATATTTAACCTGTAAATTACAGCTGTGATTAGGAATATGTGGGTTATTTTTCATAAAGCCAATTCATTATTTTCATTTCTCAAAATCACTATTTAATATTAAAAGAACCATATCATCTTCATAAACACTCCATAAAATGCATTCTGCGGCAAGAACGTCCAGGAATTACACTGGGAATCCAAAACAGTCTAGCCGATCTAATGCATTGCTTTCTGCAGACACGTCCATCCTGCACGCTTCCTATTTCACAATCTACGTAAGCCACGGTGGTAGATGTAAAGTAAGGACAGCTTTGTGACCTCTGATCTCAAGGTCACAGACAGAATACCAGGCCTGTAAATGCTTCTGGGAGCCTTTGTAATTAAAGGGAATCAAATGTCTTTTCAGCACTAGCCACATTATCCCCCTTTTGGTTCTTTTTGTTATACTTTTTATTTAGCATATAGAGATATTTTAAATAAATACTGTTTATTTATTTGCTGCTGATGCAATCTTCAAAAAAACGTCTATTTTTAGCACATAAAAGGGGGGTGTGGAGGACAGTAATTATATTTAAAAAAATCTAAGAAGAAGTAGGGAAAAGGATTGAAAGCATTGGCTAGCAATTATTAGCAAATCTCCGCCATTAAAAATGTATCACAGTAAATTGTCAATCGAAATAGCAGTACCTTATCACTAACAACGTAATTGCTGTCCAATGATTATGAAGGAAGGGATTTCAATCTTACTGATACATTACCTCCTGCAGCAAGTTAGTTTGCCTCCTCCTCCCCAGCTTCCACCTGTTTTTTGGCTTCGTCTGCCCATGGCTTCCCTACAGTCAGCTTCCCCACTTATCAGCGGAAAAGATTATGGGCAGGGGTTCCCCGAAGCGAGACCAAAGATGTATTTATTTGTATCCTAATGACTGCATGCAAAGAAGTAGATTTAAAGTAAAGATTAGACTTCCCAAGGGAAATTATAAGCATAGTCATTATAGATCCTGGCTCCCTTTTTTAGCAGTTGACTAGAATTAAGCAGCAAGGGATTATTGAAGCACTACAAGGGTTTACAAGAACGGAACATGTTCAAGGCAACAAGAAATGTAGGTTACAGAAGCATTGTGTTGACTTCATTGGAAACATGCAAGGATTCTTTCACTGAGCAATCAAAACACATATGTTAGCAATTGCACTGCATAATAATCCCTCCTGAAGTCAATATTGCATAATAGCCATAATAGTAGTACAGTGTTGCATGAGTTCATTCCATGATGCAAAACTTTTGACCAGAGTTGTAGATGAAGTAAAACGCTTTATACTCATGCAAACCAGTCTGGCACGTTTGCACAGTGGTTAAGACAATCAGAAGACCAGGGCTCGTGTCTCTGGTTTAAATACTGGTTAGGCCAAAATACCTGGAAGAGATCTAAGTTATACATGCTACTGCAAGTTACATCACATTTGTCTTTTATATATTGCATAATTTATATATCATTTGCAAGCAGTAGAAGATAAGGAAGTAATCCTAGTAGTGTGAGTCAAAGTAGAAAGGAACAGGCAGTTCTCCCTTTCTTGAATTAAACACAGTACATTAGAGATCTGAATTAATCAGCCTGAAAGTGCTGAGGAGACAGCTAAGATGCTTTCTTTAATTTAAGGTTTAACAATCTTGGAATTCCTCCTAAAACTCCAATTAAATAGATTATGCATTTTCATTTTTTATATCCACAGCGTCTTGTACAGGCCAGCGCAGTCAGTGCCAATAAGGATTTTATGAGTCCCGTCTGCTGTTTAAGTACAACAGGGGAGAAGGTTTTTATAAAAGATTACCATGGTGATTTTGCAGTTAAAAAAAATAAAAATACTAGTAAAAAAAATCAGGTATGCTTAAACATTTACAGTTTACATGTATATTTACTGTGAGTATGTTCATAGTTAGACATGTAAAACTAAGAAGTGAAACATTTAGGTTGAAATTATTAGATAAGTTAATCAAGCTGAGCCATATGCTTAGATATTTAATATCGCCATCGAACAGATGCTCAGAATGCATAAATATAACGTCTAAAGCTGTTATTTATAGGCAACATGAAATGCGTTTAAACCCACATTTTGTTTTTACATCAGCTTATTGATTTTTAGCAGGACTAAATCATACTTCCAATGAAAGAATCTCTGTATACCACTGAGCTGTTTGAATAATACAAGGGAAGTTGACATGAAAAGTGATTCAGGATTTATTGGTATGTAGCATGTTGCTGCAAAAGTTGTAAAAATGAATGACCACTCACATTATCCCATGGGGAGCACTTGTGTACAAATCTGTCGGCTGCAAATACTCTGTGACACTGCAGATGTCCTGACTGCATGCTTCTTTCATATCAATCACTTGTTTTTGTTAGCACCTTAATTCCTGCAATCACGCTCAAATTTACTCTAATGTATAAAGCCTGTGTGTTTGAACTGCTTTATCATGGAGCAGGCTCTGTATACACTCCAGTTTGTTAACATTCTCCAAAGGCACATGAGGTTGTTCTGTAAATGCAGAGGTGAAATCAGGTGAACTGTGCCTGTTAAATACTAATTTAGTATCAGGGGATTCTAGAACCACAGAAAAAAAAAGAAAAAATGACAAAAAATGTCCAGACTAAACCAGGCTATTGGAACATGATCTCATTACACTACAGAGCTTGTTATCCTTTCAATTAATTTCTGGAAAATGCATGCTCTGAATTGTTCCAATTTTATCAAATCTGCACAAACTTGCACTTGACTAACTAACTATCCTTTGAACACATTATATAAGTTATGCACCTTTGAGTCTGTTCAAGTTATCTAATACTGCTATTGTTTAAAAGTAGGGGACTTTGAGAAACCCAACATCTCTAACAGTAAAAGTCTTTTTAGAAGTCAGATGCAATATTTATTTCTATATTTTCTTCAATAATAATGACTGGGTTTGGATTTAATGTTAAGATCATTTAAATCAATTGAATACATGTCCTTATCTCTTATGATATTATGCCCATTGGCCTTCACTTCCACTGAGCTGTTGTGAGGATTGCTGCAGTGAGGGAACATGATTGGACGTTCTGAAACAGGAGTAAAATCCTTTATCTAAATGTAAATGCTCTTCTTTCATTTGATGTGATTCTGAATCACACAGTCTATCATGTAATGATTGACTGCAGTGATGGTTATGTGCTGCATGTTGTTTATTTGCATGTTTACCCACTGGTTTTCTTCGGACATATTTGATGTTTTTTTCATGCTCTGTATAGAAACTACTCATTCATTGTTACTGTTTTTAGTTGAGGAACCATGATACTATGGTGCTAACATCATCGACGACAAATAGACATGTGAGAGGATAAGAGAAATGTAAGAGCTGCTATAATCAAATGTTCTAACAAGACTTCCCAGTCTGTACATTCCCCTGGAGACTATGCTGAATCAATACTTATTTTTAGCTGGATGGAAAACAAAAACAAGCCAAACAAGAAGACTGCAGAGTGAAACACAATAATTTCTCATTTTGGTTGTTGTAACCAATGAGTCCCCCAATGCCTTCTGTACTGGACAAACACATATAAATCTACTATAGCACGTCTTCAAACAGTTTCCTATAGCACAGCTGTGGTCAAATGTTTTGCATCACCCTGTAGCATTAATTCATTCTGCTTCATAAAGTCAAACGAAACCTGCCGAATAATGTCACATTAACATATTGAATTGCATACCGCTTTGTAGTTTTCCATATCCTTATGTTTTTAATTATTAATTGAAAAATTTGACATTTCAGAATCTAACATATTACTATTCTGGCTTCCAGTTTTGCGATATCATTCTGGAGTTTCTTGGATGACATAATGTTAAATAAAAGATTTAAATTATGTTCATAAATTATGTATCAATCCTAAAATTCTAGGTGATGCCAAACTTTTGGCCATAGCTGCATGCTGAGATAGTGAAACTAAATTGTTCCAGAATTAATATCCACTGTCCAAAACCTACTGACTTATAGGAGCACTAATTCAGTGGTAGAGAATGACCTGAGCAAGTAATTAAGGTGAATCCAGAACCTAGAAATACAGCATACAGGCTCAGTACCGTCTAATGGACTCTTGTCATTCTACAGCATACAGGCTCAGTACCATCTAATGGACTCCTGTCATTCTACAGCAGGCCATGTAGAACTGCTTCAGAACAGCTATGTTTTCCTCTAGTTTATGATGCAGTGAATTCAGATTTCAGTCCTATCGCTGAGCCGGTCAATGAATTAAAGCATAACATTAATCCTATGTGACAGTCATCCCTAAAGCTTCAGAGCATCTCGGACAGCCTTTCAAAGAGCACCGTGAAATCAAGTGCAATACGTATATTTAGAATATCAGCCTTACACGTTATAGAAATATAGAATGGGGTTGCTCCAGGGGTTGATAGACAGGCAGTGGGCATGAATGCCAGAACCAGATTGAGGTCACTAGAAGGTGAAAACCAGTCAATATTTGTGTTATTATGCCTGTGATGTCAGAGGGCAATAGTTCTTTGACTAATGCCTATTGGCTCTATTATTTTTGGTCATGTGACACTGTATTAGCCATAGAATTGAAAGTTTCAGTCTTCATTAAACGTATATAAATGGTAAACTGAATCAATTTCATTATCTAGCATATCAAATGTAATGATTTTGTCCTTGTGTTATCATCTTTTTCAGTATAATACAATTTAATTGTAAAGTACTCAGTTCTTAGTAGGAATGTGATGCACTGGCATGAATTTCGATGTTCATAATGTCTGTCAGATTGTTCACGTGATTGTTAAACCCTGCTGAGGTCTACTGTATGATATACTGCTATAGAAATACTGTAGGTTAAGGTACCTTAACTACAATAAGCAAAGAAACATTTGCAACTGGCAAAGATAAAACTACTGCATGCACTAGCTTTTTTTTTTTTTTAGTCAAAAAGCGTTCATTCAAGGCCTACTGAACTCTCCTTTTTGAATTCAAACTGTATCCAAATTGTGATTTTGGAAAGTAGACCAAATTACAGTATAGCTTGCTTGTTTCCTTTGTGTTACACAGAGTAATTTAGATTGTATTTGTGGTATTGTATACAGTACAGTATTACACTACCGTTGTCCAAACCAGTTTTTTTTTTTTTTTTTTAACATGCATTGAATCCTACTTAATTTCTTGACATACTGGATTCCATGTGTACAACCAACACCACTTTCTGGATTTGAAACCTTTTGGAATAGGGAAAAAAAGAACACGTAAATGCTTTATTAATCCACCCCATAGTGTATTTGCTTTATAAAATGGACAGCTTAACCCATCCAGCTCTCTGTAAAAGACCAAGGGAGCAGCACAGTCAGATGCTGTAAACGAAGGAGAGTGTTATCAGTGGGGAAGGGTGCGGTTAGTTGTCACTTCAGTATTATTCAGCCCTTCCCTTTCCCAGCGTGTACAATGAGCCAGGATGAAAGTTGTCAGCCTCACAAATAATTGGAATTCCATGTGAGTGGTTGTGGCTTCTTGCCTTGTGTGTGTGGTTGGATTTTGACACAGGAGATGAATAACTATTTAATGAAGGAGCTCCTTAAAACGCCTCCATGACATGAATAGGTTTGAGATCAGTGCAATGGAGCAGGTACTCTACCTTAATTTGCTGATGAGAACGCCTCCTGCTATCTGATGCAAAACCAGGTCACAATCACAGTGTCTGGAAACACAGTGTAACACTAGTGGCAATACAGAAGCCCTAAGCTTAGTGTATTCATCTTATGACTCAAAGATCAGGAGACTGCGAGTGCTTCCAATTGCTTAATTAGCACAAAGTGGAATGCAGCCATTTACAGAGTAAGGGGATATCTCTGCTGTCTGAGAGTTGGTTTCTATACAGAAAGTCAAGGTGAAAGCCAAGGAGAGTGGAATGGTAAAAAAAGAAAGCGCCATGTTAAATACTGTTTGTCGCTGTCATTAAACAAGGAGGGCAACTTGAAAAGATATGGAGATCTAGAAGGAATCATTTGGTTGGTATTCAGAGGTGGGTAACAAATTTAGGAAAATATAAATACAATATTAAATCTAAAGGCATATTTTAATAAGCCCTCATTAAAGACAAAAAGCAGCTGAGTGTAACTTGAGTGCCCAAAGCTATAAAGTGCAGTTCCTCCCACGACAAAGAAGAAGGTTTATAGCTTTTTTCAAGTTAGATAAGTTAGGCAGAGCAGCTCGTCTGTCGATACAAAGTTTTGCTATGTAAGCAAAGTACCGGAGCTAAAGATAAAACAGTAAAGTGTTTGGAGTGTGTAAGAGGAAAGCATTTGTGTGGGAGAATTTATATCTAGAGAACCTAAAACACATAAGGAAATGATATGTAAATATAACAACAATAGAACAAGAACAGTTTGGAAGTGATGGAATTGAATTAATTAATTAATTAATTACTGAAATACCTTTGAGAGTGAATATGTAACACAACAGATTGGTGTGTGAGCTATTTACCTCCGAGGCCTGTGTCTGAATGCAGACAACTTTAACGGAGATCTTGTCTGGAGTTAATTCAAATATGGTCCCTGGAGTTCATTAAACACATCAAAACACATCCTCAGCTGGCACTCATTCAATACTAAAGTACAGTATGAAAAAGGATGTAGGTCAATCTCAATCCAGTGGTACAGCTGCAGTCAAATAATGTGACCTACAGCTCTATCTACAGCATTGTATCTGAAATATTTTCAAGTCATGAATAGACATACAGTAAGTAAGTGAAACAAAGTAAAGATTCACAGTAACAGTAATACTGTTAATAAAGCTAAGAATATGTAAGAACGTTCATTTTAAAACATTGTTTTAAAACTACATTATAAACTATGGCAACGCTTTCCTTAACAGAACCTTTAAAAAGTGCCAAATAACGAAACTGTGATAAAGATAAAGTGGTGAGTCTGTGCATTGTATGCGGTGATAGTAATACATAATTGAACAGTTACCACGGTGTTTGATGTATGGTACTTTTTGAAGTATAAAGGCACCATAGTTAAAAATGAATTCTAGGGTCCAATATTGCAGTTCCTGGTTATTACTGGTTTGTCTGTATATATGCTGCAGGGTTTGCTTTCTGTGCTGATTGAAAATATCAAGGACTCCAGTACCAGCTGTATCCATTTCTCATCTTTCATAAACACCTTTCTTGCGTAAATCAATGAAAGCAGGCTATTATAAGGCAGCGGAATCCACCGGAAAGTGATTCAGGCAGGTGTGAAATATCAAAATTATAAAGCAATGGGAAAAAAATGAAAAATATATTTATGTGCCCAAAACAACTTTTTTATTTCAGCTGTTTTCAATATTTCATGGATGAAAGGGTTAAAGCAGTTTTCAAATCACCACAGACCAGGTGCACTTCTATAATCTCAAGCAGGCCTCTAGTGGTATTGAAGCACTCTACACCATTAGAACTGACCGTTCTATAAATACTGAAACTTCAGGTCAGTGCCACTTAGCATGTAACTCTTCTTCCTTTGTAGCTGAATATCTGTTGCTTAGAAATTTAGAGGTCAGAACAGGTCAGATATCTGGAACTGTGTACCCATTCTGAAAAATGAATATCATACTGTAGCAATAGAGGTGATATTTTCAACCATTTTAATATAGACACCCTAAAATGTGTAAACTTGTATTTGTTTTAGTTTTTTTTATATATATAAAATACTAAAAGAAGGCTAATGCATTCAATGACAAATGTTTCGACAAGAAGTCTTTCATAATTTAGCACTAGTGAATGTTCAAACACTTTTGAGTGTTTTCATACAGTAGATATTAATTAGTATATAGCTAAATATTTGTGATATTTATACACCCCACTGTTAATATCATTAATATATTTTCAAAATATTTTCTACATCTTAAATCAGGGCTTCACAACCCTGGTCCTGGGGACCCCATGTGTCTTCTCAACTGAGCTTGATTGCTCAATTAAACCCTTAATTGAACTAATAATTTGCTTAATTAGACCTTTTTACTTGTTTTCAGCTCTTAAACAGTTGCAGATTTCAAGTTAGCTGTAACATTTGATAAGTAACTTAAAATCTGCAACTTTTTAGGAGCTGAGAACAATTAAAAAGGTCTAATTAAGCACATTATTAGTTCAATTAAAGGTCTAGTTAAGTAACTGAGAGCTCAGTTGGATTGAAAACCAGAAGACTCCGCAGGGGTCCCCAGGACTAAGGATAGGAACCACTGCCTCAAATATTCTATTACAATCAAATAGAGTTCTCCATTTACAAAATGAATGACTATATCATTGTAAACTGACATTCACATTTGGTATAAAGTATTAAACATGTGAGAAAGAAAACAGTCACATTGCCGATTTTGCTCACATACTGCAGTTATGTGATGTGAATAATTTAGACGGCAGTGACCCAGCTTACCCCTTCTAACTAGAACAACTAAGTTATTTATATAAACCATGTATTTAAGGAGGCTGAGATTCTTTGGAGCCCCAGTAGCATGTGTTCCTCGTTAAGAGATGCTGCAAGTAAGCATTAGAGATATGTAGTACATATCTGGGTTGCCTGTGCCCTAGGCAACAGCAAGTATTTTTCCAGTATGTCCATGTCTGAAATGAAATAAGATTAGATTGGTAATTATTTCTGTCTGTACTGACGGTACCTTTATCGATGGAGCGCAGGCGTAGGTTTACAGAGTATTTAGTGCTATTTCAGTACTACCCCCGGGAGCGACACTATTTGTTCTATTTTAACAATCAAAGGTTCCACTGACAGTGCATTCACTGCAGTTACATATCCTATTTAGAACGGTCTGGGCTTACTGGACTTAGAATGCAATTACATTGCACCAGTAAAGTAAAAATACATACATACATATATATATATATATATATATATATATATATATATATATATATATATATATATATATACATATATATATATATATACATACATATATACATATATACATATATATATATATATATATATATATATATATATATATATATATATATATATATAAATACATAAAACAAAACAGCATTGATCTTTAATCATTTAGTGTAGTCGAGCAAATATCTGCAAAAATAATATTGTTCTTTAAATACTCAACCATCTGTATATCACACTTAAAACTGTAATGAAACTTGCTATTCACATTATAGAATAGGTTATTAGGGGTATTAGGTTGTTGGGCTATATAAACCTGTCCTTCTGTTTGTACAGCCATCTGTCACACTTACATTTAACTGTATCTTGAGAACAAAAGAAGTTATTCCACATCAGTCAGTGATATATTTTCCTCTCATTCCTCTTATAGTCACGGTCCTTTATCGTCATACTGACAGCTAAAATTAGAATTGTACAGCCATGGTAAGGGATGCATGGTACTGGCATTGTTGTTAGTGCTATAAAGGGTGCTGTGTGTGTGTCAGAATGCACAGGCTCTGAGAGCAGCACCATCAAAATGTCTCAAAAGCAAGCAAAGCAGCATACTTCTATTCCTGCAGTATCATTACATTTAGAACACTTGTAATCAAGTGAAAACCCCACCACGTGATGAGAACATAATGAATCATTGTATGTCATGACACGACAGCATCACCATCCTCAGTCGTGCCTCACTGCATCAAGAGAGTCATGTTATGAAACGAGAAGGCTGCTCACACTTTATCTGAAGAGACAGTTAACGAACGCGTGATGAGGCATGCAATCATTTCCACATCGTTTAATAGACTTGTATGTGTAAGCATTGACGTTTACAACAAGACCAGCGGACAAACTGAATTTCCTTTGTGTGTGTGTGTGTGTGTGTGTGTGTGTGTGTGTGTGTTTTATTATTATTATTATTGGTATATTAATTTTTAATGCTCGTTTAATATGCCTTTTGCTTGAAAGCATGTATTCCTTGTGAAAGTAATTAAGAAGTCCAACATACTCATATTAGTTGTTTAACTTTAACTGTCATTAATTAGTGACTGACCAAAACTGCAGAGAGCTTAACACTTTACATTGTGTCTCTAATCACTTTGTATTTACATAGTACTTATTTAGTAAATACATGTGTACTTACACCTAATGACAGTGTTATTATGCATAGCTACAATGTACTTAATGTGTAATAAATGCACGATGTAACCCTAAACCTTTTTCTGATACAACTATGTACATGTATTGAGCAAAAAGATTTACACATTAAGTACGTTGTAATTCCTTGCCACTTCGGGAGCCGTATTTTTATAGCAGAGCACGAGTGACACCTAGTGGATAATCTGTATACTACTTTTAAAGAGATTTTCAGTGCACATGACTTTACCTGTATATAGAAGCATAATAAACAGTTACATCCTACTGTCATTTCCTGTGACAATAATGGACCACAAAAATACAGTCACTGTTCTTAGAAATCAATATGCGGGTGTGTAAAAAAGGATCAGGAGACTTCTATTCATGGGTAATTGTACAGTAGTTATTAGCAATTTAATATGTTCCTGTACCTGGCTTAGCTGGGTTTGAACTAGACTGAACCGCCATTCCAATTCCATTCAAATCCTGTGACCTTTAATATCTGTCAGCCTCACCTACTCCCTCTGTCTGTATTCATTCAAGCTCCTGATTTTTAATGCAGAACTCCATCTGGGTCGATCCTGCGTTAGACTAGTCAGTGTGGATCCATTCCAGATCTTGGAGGTCATTTTACAGTAGGTGACAGTAGCTTACAAGAAAATTGAACCACAAGCAGATTGTTTTAATTTATTTCAGTCATTCCAACTCCACCTCGTGAACCTAAGATTGTATTTATGAATTTGGTGAGGTTCGGCTGTGCAAACTTACAGTACTGTATACTTTTCACTGGTGCGAATTTATGCCGGATGCAATTTTAAATCAGTCCACTTGATGGCAGTGCAATAATAGGCTAACTTTATTACTGTTGTATGTAGGATAATGGTGCAGAATAATATATTTAAAAGGGCCTAGTTAGACATAATATCTCTGCAAAAACACGTTAAACAGAGAGAAAATCCAGTCAAACCCACTTTGCACTGTTTACGCATACCTGAAATTATTTTCTGACAGCGTGTTTTTAAGGTTTGAATTTAAATAAATAAAAATAACCAATCAAACAAACGAAACCTGAATTTTTAGACACTTTAGAGATTTCAATTCTAAATGAAATATGCAAACGACTTCACGGGTAACTTCTTGTAATTTTAGAATGCAAGCTCCGAACTGGAGCTTGCATTAGCATACAATTCTTGAGTGAATCTGAACACAGGGAGATGCAGTTTTTATACATTACATGTGAGGGACAACCCATCAACACAAAAGCTTAAGATACTTGCTGCAGGTGTTTTCATTTCTTTGTCCTATCCCTGCCCATGCATGACACATCCCCGGTATAACAAAGTAAGGCAGGTGACCGTGTTTCCTCCAGGAAAATAAGCCACAATAAATAATTTCTTGTAGGTGTCTGGGGGCTTTTTTTATCTGTCACAATGATGCACTCAGTGTTAGTAAATTCCATTACTGTTGTGTCGGAGACTCAGTCACTGTCGCCGCCTTCAGCAAGTAGTCAGTATTAATATAGTTTGCGTCTCGGAGACACTGTGTCTCATTGCCATCATTCAGTTAAAGAGCTTGAGTTATGTTGCCTGGTCTGTGATCAGCTATATGTTTATTTATTGTTGATTTAAGTAACCTAATTGAATAAAAAAGCAATAGGATTGTGTAAAAAAATTTCTGCACGCACTAGTCTTTTTTTTCTTAAAAAGAGACTAGTGCCTGGAGAAAAAGTACAGTTTGTACACTTTCCTCTTCTCTCTGGCAACAACACCAGCATCTTCCACTCTCCTCCAAGCCAGGGGTGGGGGGTCAGGGGTGGGCCACCCCCCCCCCCCCCCCCCCCCTCCTCTTGGCTTTGTGTGAGTGAAGTGTCCCCATCTGCTGGTTGCAATATAATGCATCAGAGTAGAGTTCAAGGGCCAGCTTTATCAAGGTATTTACACAGAAATGCAATTTGCTAATTGCTTGTTTGCATTTACAAAAAGTAGTTGATTCAGTTAAGCGTGCTATATTATATACAGCGGGGTCACGATTAGGTTTTCGCTGTACACGTATCCTATGAAGAAATAGCTGCAATATAGTTTCAAGTGGAATCTAAATCATGCCAAATTCCAAAGTTAAACCTAAAACTTGGCAGACAGAGTATTCCATTCCAAAGTTAGTGGAATGGCTCCCAGGAAATGATCATTTTTAAACCTTTCGTTTACTTGGAACAATGTTTGAAAACTCTGCGGTATATGACAGCTGGTCCCTTCTTAAGCGAATGTTTTCTAGTGGTCTTACTGCTTTTCTAAATGGACAGGACTCCACGTAAAACCATCGATGCAATTAGCACTAATTGGCTTCTTGGCAGTCTGTGATGCTTAAGAAGCAAAGTGTGTTTCAAGAAGGACCACTAGAGCTGCCCAAATTGACCTTGAAAACACCTGCACTGCATTCACACCCAGACAAATCTTGCAGCGTCAGCGCAGAGCTCACAAACTGCAGACAAAGGGGCATTTTCCATCCACACAAACACTGAGGAATGAACCCAGGAGACACCCAGGTCGATAAGAAACAAAGAACACACCTTTTTCTGAGGACACAATACACACACAATCTTCAATCCAGGGGGGTACGGAGTATGGGGGGCAGAGGGCTTGCTTTCTGATATTGTAAAATCGCTGTGTTGATATTTTTGATATGGGACAGTAAGCAACCTGGCATTCTGTGATCTGAGTGGCGTCTAGGAATATATGGTATTAAAAGATCATTTAAATACGATGGTGCCATTTAATGCCTTATCAGTTTAAAGCAACACCTTAAAATCTATCCTGAATCGGACCAAAAGCCAGTGCAGAGATGCTAGCACAGCAGTAATGTGATCTTGTCTCTTAGTCCTGGTTACAATTCTAGCAGCAGCATTTTGTATAAGTTGCAGTCGAGATATAACATGGCTATGAGTACCAGAGAATAGAGCATTACAATAACCAATTCTAGAAGATACAAAAGCATGCATCAATCTTTCATTTTCTGAGTGGGAAAGCAATTTGGATGTAGGAGTAAGAGAAAATGGCAGGTCCGTGTTGGTATTGGACGCTGACTAAAAGGAAATCTTACATTTTCAAGGACCTGGATTTGAATTGAGTGGGACGTTTATGATTAATTGTAAAGTATTAAAGTATAACTGCCTTGTTCTCCAAGAACTACTGTAAATGAATACAAAAAATATACACACAAACATCTCAACACCACCTTGCATAACCGTCAGACCTGAGTGTGTTTAGATATGTCATTAGTCCATCAAATGTTCCGTTCCTGCAGATTTTTCCAGACAGCTCATTAGATACATTTATTTGTATTCATAGGAGGGCTCTTGTTTTCATTTAATAATTGGAAAACAATGGATTTATGCATTGCTTTTAATGAATGAATAATACCCCCATTAAATCTTCCTGTGAAGCACCACATTTAATCCAGTGTTAAAAGTTTCATTATGACCTAATTACAAACTATAGATGTGTTGCTGGCTTTTCACGTCAGGCTCATTTTTCAGCATTCTTATTTTAATAAAAAGAACTAATTGTTTCCTGCGAAATGGGCTCCGTGCATTTATGATTAATTTTTAATCAGGCTTTTGCAATGACTTTGTCAAATTATTATTTCTGTAGTGCCATCCATCAAAGTTGCTTTTCAACCTATTAATATGGTCCAGTTATCAACGCCACATGAAAATCATGTTGAATCTGTCTTTGAGGTAATTAGGTGACGTTATATTTAAACATCTCATCTCATCCATCCAAGTGCTAATATTCTATATTTTATAGTACCCAATGGAGCTTTATTACTGTACTTAGAGTTTTTTTTGTAATAGTTAGAGAATAATTAAAGACAGCAATAAGAACACATATACTTCACATGGTAGGCTCTTAAAGGAAATTAATGAATCTGAATACACAACGAGGATGTTGCCGTGTTGTGTTGAAGCTACATGATTAAGGAAACGGATTGAGAAAATATATATTTTTTTTATGTAAATGTGACCTGAACCTGAAATTAACACATTCCTTTTTATAATCGTCCATCAATTTACCACCTGTCATGTCATGTTTTAAACATACAGTCCATGTAAACTCTTTAAAATTGCATCACACTGTATACAGTTTACAATAAACTACATGAAATGGATTGATATCAGACCTATCTTATTTGGTGTTTAGGATATAAAATCCCAGACACCAGAAGTTGGTGGACAGTACAGCACAGACTGCATAGAGAGGCGGGTTTATATTTACTTGGCTTGGGTAGAGCTAGCTTCAAGATGATTCATTATAAACTTGTACAGGGGAGTTACTTGCCTGCCCCATCTTTGTTTCTACATCTATTACTGGTTTTGCAGATAATTACCTCTTGCTTACTTTACAACCCAGTCTAAAGGTTAATACGTTTCTTGGATTGATGACACTGGACAATGAAGTATTTTAAAGACTGTAAAGTTACTTACCACTGAATGAGTCAAGGTGGTTAATTCTCCTTGATGGAATATATATGCATTCACAATTGCATTGAAAATCAATACTAGAATTTAGGAAGAAATTTAATATTTGGGACCGGGCCAAAACGACATTACTGTAAGTAATCAGTTGTTTTTTCAGAAATAATGATTTGCATCATTTATTTTGTACTAATCAATCTTGAAAATAAAACTCATTTGCTGTTAGATGCATTTAGACTATGGTGGATATTGTACTTGATCTATTTAGCAAATCTAATATTGCAGATCTTGTATTATATGACTCCCATTTGGATGTGCCAAGGCTTTGCAGACAGTAATCGCATTCTTTGACAAATAAAAACCAAACCACATTGTGAATGAAAAGGCTTTGGGCGAAGCATGCAGTTGCTGACAGACGCAATTAAGTCAAACCTCTTTAGTGCCAGAATAAATAGACTTTATAGCTAAATGCTATGTCAGTGGTTTGTATAGTTATTGCATTGTCCAAAATATGCAGAATACAGAGTAAAATCCCATGTATCCTGCTCTAGCAAAATTTGTGGCAACTGTATTCAGGACAGTGGCTATCACTAAATTGTGTAGGCTAACCTTACCAATCCCCTTCTCCTACTCTTTTGTGAAATACATTATCATCTCTACCATGTGTTTGCGTGACTCCTCTTCATGTGCTTTTGTTATAATAATATTTATAAGGTACTCTATGAATATTTCTTCTTTACGAATTTCATTTAAATAAAGGTGAACTCTCTCAAGGTATAGGTACATTTGCATAATATTCTAATGGGTATGTTTCTGAAGCCATCTCTATTTGATAATGATTATTATTTCTAAATCAGTATCCCTCAGGGTCAGGTGTTATTTTCCTGGCAGTGATCATTAAAAGGTTGTTAAGTATGTGCTGTGCCACGGAGAGCAGAAACAGCCTTGTGAATTTTAATAATATTTCAATACATTCCATCTGTGCAAAGAAAAAAGCTACCACTTTATCATTTTTTAATTCGGAATTTCGAAAATATTGCCAAAAAGGCTTGCTCTGTTTTCAGACAGGTGGTGGTAGTTACATTTTTTAATATACCTCCTAGATATATAACCAACAAATATATCTGGCCATGTTATGTGCATGGGGCTGCACCATATTGTGCTGCAGTCATGTACACTTACACATTAGATACATGCTGTCCAATGCAATTTATGAAGTGCGGATTCCGTTTGGGCAAGCTTGTACATTTACCATTAATTTCACAAGAGCTACTGAAAATTAACTCTACTGATATCCAGATGGAGCTGCAAAAATGAAATATTGACTGATGCATCTTTTATGATCCAAAAAGCCATTTCTTTTCCAGCCAGCTGTTTGTGTTAACTTTATGAACAACAACTAATGATGATGATGATGATGATGATGATGAATCAATGTATATTACCATATATACCATGCTAACATGGTGACTTTCTGAAGGAAATGCAACCACTGCCATGAGGTTTCAATGTTGGGATTGCAATATTTTGATGCACAGACATACTACAAAATGAGACCTACTTTGTAGATTCAGCACATCAAAAACATACCAGGTATTCTTTGCCTCATTTGTAAAATAAATAAATGAAGAAAAATATGTGATAGCAAATAATAATCTAACTTACCTGTTCTGTTTCTAATATCATCACAGTTCATAGAAGGGGAAAAAGACAAATGAAGAATAATTAGTTTAAATTTTTAAAAAAAAGGTTATTTGCAATATGTTATTGTTTATTTATAATGCCTATTGGCTGCCTTTTGATTATATTATATGCATATGCATTTGGTACCAAAATGAATAATGGCATAAATGTGCTAGCTGAATATAGCAGGGGGGCTGCACCTTGGCAACCCAGGAGTTTCATGTAGCCTGCTGACCTTAATGCACGGACCTCTGATATAGTTTATAGGTGTTCTGGTCAGTAAAACATTGAAATCTGATGAATCTCTACATTTTATATACTGTACAGGGCCTGATATTGATTGAACATCTTGAGTTGTTTGTGCACCTTAGAATATAATAAATGGTGATTTAACGCTGAAAACAGAAACTGTTTTCCAGCCTTGTAAATGACCACCCTCCGCTTGACAAATCTGCAGTTTTCATTTGCAGTGTCATGGTTTTATTTCTTAGAGTAAACTGGCTTCTAACAAGCCTTAGCACATTATTGTATTGCGACATGGGTGGTGCGGGTGGAGTGATAGGGGTCAGATCTTCAAAGCATTTGCTGTGGTTTGTAATTATCATTATCATCATCAGATTTTTGTTTTGTAACATGATAGTTAAATACTGTGGTAAACACTCTGTCATACACTGTTTATTGTTTACTAGTAGAAATAACTTACATGTATAGGCTTCTAACCACTTATCATTGGTCCAGGCAGCCCATTTCTGTAAACATGTTATTCTATCTCCGTGAACCAACCTCTACAGATGAACACATTCATAAAAACAGTTGCATTTGTACACACGGGGTTGCTGTCACCTTAAACAGCCCTGCAAAGACTTTCAGAAATGAAGCTATAGTGTCCTGAATTAAGATGCATCTGTCTTCTCTGGATCTGGTCTGATTTGACTGCCAATGTTTGGTGCTCTACTAAGTGTAAGCTTCAAGCTTTCCCCCACACGCTCAGACATCTGTGCTGTGCTACCTAAGCCCCTTTATCAATGTTAAAAAAAAAACACTAACTTACACAGCAAATCTTTTCATCTGCACAGTGCCAGTCTTGCTTTTGCAGGATCTCATTTGATTTCCTGCTGCCATATTGGATTTTTCAATTTTCAATTTTATGAAATCACAGGTGCATATTGCTATTATCATTATTATTACTCCCCCATATTACTTTAGAGGTGTGCTTTTGTACAAAATGATACCTTTGCTTTGAATTTTGAATAATTGGCCAATTTACCCTCCCAAAATGTGGTATCATTAACTATTAGAAGCTGAAGAATATATAATACATTCGTAAATGGTTGTATGAGAAAGGTTTTTTTGTTTTTTTTTAAGTAGTTACACAACACTGGTATGATTTTGGGCATGGATGTAGGTACTTTGAAAATCACTATGGTAACCGTGACTAGTAAATAACAGATGGGCAGCCCCAAGAGAGTTAGATACAACTTTCGATGATATCAGGTAATGGAAGCTGAAATGCTCACCATGTAGCTCTTTATATAAAAATAAGGAAAACCTCAGCTTCACTTCGTAACTGCACAAAACTGCATCTATAACAATACAGCCTACACATGATCTGTTAACTTATATAAGACCCTCCTTATTGAGAATTCCAGTAACAGAGATGTGCACTGATGAAGCCAAAATGATTGTATACTTTATTTGTTTCTCATAATTTTATCCCAGAAAGAGATTTAATCAGGCCAGGCACCGTAATTATAGTTAAGACTTATTTGTTGTAAATACACTATATATAAAAAAAGCAGGTCAATTAAATATGACAGATTAAAAAAAAAAACAAAAAAACAGCAATTTGAAACTTTCTAAAACAATTATCTCCAAAGTAGTTTTCCAGACCCATTTAGAATGTGCACTTCAAAAACCCAAAGTGATAATCTCATATAATAATATACATTCTGCAAGACCATGTCAGACTCATCAAACCCAATGCATCTTGTTCATATAAGCAAGCACAACAAATGATGTGGATAAAGGGACAAGCTTGCGTACAATTTGTGTGTGACAGAAAATGTAAACAGCGCAATAGAACTTCCCAAAATGAGGAACAAAAAAAACATATCAATTATTATCAAACACTGTTTCTCACACTTTGCAAAAGAATACCAGGATTACAGATGACTAAGGTTTAAAACGGTACCTTTTACAGCATGAATATTATTGAAAACGGCCCATGTTACCAGTATATCAGTGTCACAAAGCTACATTTGTGATAACAAACTGTTTTATGTTGCTGATAAAAGTGGCACGTGTCTCTTGATGCAAACAGAAATGTTATAGTCCTCATCATAAATTCATATCTTGAAACCTTCACTGCACAATAAACTGGTCGCCTCAGTGTCTAATTTAAATGATCTGCAAAGGTCAAACCTGCATGCAGAGCAAAGCGTGCAGCAGAAAGCAAATAGGATGAAGAATCTTGCCTTGTTTTATTTTTTACTAACAGCATACATAAATTATTGACATCCCTGTCTAATACATAACTGAGAAGTATTGTTCAATTGATCCACCTTTAAACAAATACATTGATCTTATAATTTAATACATTAAGAAGATTTGGCCACTGGCAGTTTTCATGTTGTTTACCTCTCTTTGTGGCGTAGCAGAGAGGAATAGCTTGTGAAATGCAAAGCCATGGATCCTTGACCACGCTGGAGTCGGCTTACATAAAGAGATACATGTAAAGCAGAGGCTTGCTGGCCATCTGTTTAGGGGTTTGTAGAAATGATTAGATAAGATATTGTTACGAGGGTGAATTCCCCATAGGGATAATACATTAAAATAACTTTCACAGTGCAAGTTTTACACAACGGAAACCACTGTCAATTTAGGTGACACCTCTGGTCAGTGAAAACTTCCAAACACGAAGAGATGGGAAAGTCTTGAATTTATACATTAGTATAACCAGTACAACCAATCACTGGAAAGGGTGGAGAGGGTTACACTTCCATTATAACCATGCATCATCAATACCCCATTTTATCTGAAAACTGTCCAAGCACCTCTTTTTACACATATCTTAGTTTCCCGAACTATGACAATATGGAATAATTAATGCAGGTACAATAACACACTAATAAAATGGTACCAATGCGCTACAATGGATTCTCAAATTCTGCTGGTGGATTATACAATTATAGATGCCATCCACTATGGGGCAGTCAAACCGCACATGCTGAGGGAACCTGTTACTGGGGTGGAGGGAGGGGAGGATGAAAGGAGGTGAAATTGAGGACGAGGGTCTGTACTTTCTGATCTGATACCTTATTTCATACCTTTAAATTGGATACTTTATTTTAAATGTACACATACAGACCCCAGTGGATCTGTTTTTTTTTTTTAAGCTTCAGCTGTTTTATTGGTGTATCATCTTTACATTAAAGATCACCAGCCACTCTCTGCAGTATCACTGCTGTCGGCACCTAGTCTGTGCTGCACTTATTTCCCAGTCCTTTGATGTCATGTCTCACAAAGAATGGGACATCAAGTATGACAGTTTATCACCCGTGATACTGTAACATCCACTGCACTCTGTATTTCACACTGCAGCACCCAAAAGAAATGGAGCCCTGCGGTTTATAATCCACAAAGGCAATAGCAATGCCTGTGCACTTCTTGTTATAGGAAGTGACAGTGAAGCTTCTTGAAGTGTCTTCTTTCCTTGCAACGTGAGATTTGCTTTTGTGAAGCATTGTGGGTAGAGGGGGGGGGGGGGGGGGGTTGACAGTATCCAGCTCTTGGTTTGCGTCTCAATGAGGTCTTTCCTCATTCATGAAAGAAATATGAAATTCCCCCGTAGTAAGACATGCCCCTGACATGATCCAATTTGTAAACAAACCTGTGATCTTCTACAACACTCACAAAAACTGTCAGTTGTGGCATTCAGATCACCTAGAAAGCATCACCTTGCACCCAATTCTGAAAGCAAAAGCACAACTCAGCAGTACTATATTGTTTTGTGTCACTGTACTATGCATAACACTTACAGTACTGCTGCACACTTCTGTGCAAGTGAGTCCTTCTCAACCATAGCTATTGTTAAAACACAGAACACAGCAATGTGGGTGAGAGACTTTTATTAACCCTATGTATCGCTTACACCCTGGATGACTGGGCAACTTGGGATACCTCTTTCCTCTAGCAAACTCATATTATACTAAGAAGACTACTATAATCCAAGCGTTCTGTGCATTTCATATAAAACACTGTAAATAGCAGCCAGGGAATTTGCAATAGAGTGCAGGTTATTTTCTGCAAATTACGGTACCCAGAAATGTACGGTAATATGACGTTTTGAACAAGACATGGTGATAGATTACAAAGACTAATTGGTGAAATTGCTTCTGGAGTAACCCTCCAGTTGATGAATGACCATTGCAAAACTGCTGCGATCGTGGGCCCTATTCACAAAGCTTTACCTCAGGCAATTTTTACCGGTTCCTACTGGAGACCTAGCACATACCTATATATATATATATATATATATAAAGTAGTGAGAATGTTATAAAAAGGTCAGGATTTTGTACATTTCTATCTGAGCATTTATGAACACTAGCCATTCATGGTTCGTGGTAACTGCAATGTCAGCACAAAATGAAAGTGACGCCATGAGTTGAAGAAGTTCTTTTTTTTTGACTGCTCACAACCTTTGCAGATTTGGCAGACGGGTAAATCTTGTTAACAACATAACATGCCGGGACATTTTTACCTTTACTTGCTATGAAGCGTGGGACAGCTAAGGTTATTGCTGTATAAGTAGCCTTTTTACTTCACTCCATTGGGTGTTTTTTTAAATGTCATTCTGTTTTTAGATATAAGCATTTTCAGACTTTGACATATGAAACAGTACCCATACTCCAGCAGTTCTTAGGTACAAAAATCACAATATAGCAACTTGGAACATGCATAATGAAGCGCCTTGAGTATATCCCCATCGGTCACTCAGTTTTAAATCCATTTGTTTTAGAAATGTTAAAACAGTTTGTGTGAACTCTATGGAGTTCAAGAAGAAATTGTGCCATAACTTTGAAAATAAATTAAAAAAAAAAAAAAAACATATCTGCATTATAAAAGATATATAGATAGGAAACTTAATAAGGTAAAATTATACACACAGTAACTGAAGGGTGTATAATAATTAAACTGTCATTTAAGGGATAGTGGCATTGCTGTAGCATGTTATGAGGTACATGCAAGACCATTATCACTATTATACAACAAGTTTAAGTTGTTTATTTATTTACCTTTGTATGTCTGTGTAGCAGGACAGCATCAGAAATGAGACTCAGAGGCTGGAAGCTGCATTTAGGGTTGCCACCTGACCCCATAATTCCGGAACACTGCGAGACAGAACCCTGCCCTGTCCCAAAGTGTTCTGGAATTATGGGGCCAGGTGGCAACCCTAGCTGCAGTGAAAGCGCTGTTGCCCACATTTATTAATAAACACAAATAAAGAAGAACAAATAAACAACATGGCACAGGGGCCAAAATTAAAAGCTAAACAAAACACAATACTCGCTTTCCTTTGATCAGGCTGCACAGTGTCTTCAATGGACTTTCATCCCCAAATTCCTTCACCAAACAAAGGGTTTGTCCTCCCTTTATATACATGTGGTCATTCCCCAATAACCTAATTAGGGAATGGCCACATTCCATCTATGCTTGTTGGCAAGGATGGATTTAACCCCATCCCTACCAAACTTACATTCACAAATAACACTGCAGGCTTCTGCTCTGCCACAGTCTGAAATAATTATTGGAGTCCAGTAAAAAAGTTTTTGAGCGGAAATCTCAAGCGTTCATAGTAACAAGTGGCATTAATCAGTGTCATCTCATCCCGGCTGCGTTTAGCATTCCGTTATTGAGTAATACAGATGCAACACCTCATAGTTATTTATTTCATCAGATCATTTCCAAGATTGGAAAAGTAAGTGGGAGCTTTTACACTCAAAAACACTACTCTTTCTGCCAGACCCTTGCATGCATGTGTTATCACAACCATACACAGGAAACTGCTGGTACCGCTATATAAAAATGTGTCTTGGTCAGGAAAGGTTTCCATGGCACTGAAGCTACTATGATCACAGAGCAGAGGATACAAGCTTTCAATGCATCAACCAACGTCATGTTCGTTCACAGGATTAATTAAATATGTAGGTGTGTTTAATGTTTTCCATGTAGTACCCACACATGTTGGATGAGGACCAATAGAATGGGGGTCCTTGTTTCACTGTTTTACTTGACGTTTTCTAATAGTCTAAGCAAACATTTTCTAATAGTCTAATAGTCTATTAGCAACATTTTCCTTTTGTAGTCTTAACAGTTTTGAATTTCCCACAATGACTGCTACTTACAGACCAGTACATGTTTGTAGAAAAGACACACACATCTTCTTTTGACACATTTGGTTTTAAAATGGCTTTACGTTGAGGGTGAGAGTGACACAGACCACCCCCCAGATAATACAGGGACTCATAGATGGAAAGGATGTTGACATTCAGTGGTTGATGTATGAGAACTGTGAGCACAGCTGCAGGGAGATACTGTCTGCTGGAGGTGTTTAAAAAGAAAAGACAGCTACAATGTCTATGCATCAGCCTCATTTCATCTTGAAAGACTTCAATAAAACAAAAGTTCTCCTTGGAGCATGACTGTCACCTGGGTATTGTTCTTTCAAGATAAATCAGCCTCCCTCCTAAATCCTTTTATGTGAACTATCCATTGTCTCTTGACAACCAATAACAGATTACTTCCATCACAAACCAGATAGTGTGAAGTGGGGGAAATGGGTGTCATCTATATTGTTGTGGTTCTGTACACTGAGATACTGTATGGCAGATAACACAGGCAGTGACTTGGGCAAACTAAAGGCCAAAGTTACCCATTTTAAAGTAAAGAAAGGATAGTAATTTCTAGAGAATTTAAGCAGGGAATTGGGGGGAAAAAATCTGCTGTAACATTGTCAAAAGGATGGCCCCATACAATCAGTGCTTAAACTAACATTAGAGGGTAATATTGTAGCAATCACCATTTAAAAACAGCAATCAATAAATAACATACTATTCATGAAGTTATAAATCATCTGTGGGTGATAATCGAGTTATAATTAGAGCTAACTGATCTGTGACAGAGAAAATGGAACAGTTATTATGTATAATCCTTAATAACATAATGGCATTCTGTAATAATTGTGACAGAAAAAAGCCACCTTTATAGATACTACAGAACATTTCCCTCAATGATCTGCAGTATATGTAACTGAAAATGCATAACAAATACATCATTACTGAACCATTGCTTATTCATTTCTTCATTACCTGTTAAATTACAATATAACCCACATCCCGATCAGCTTCGGGTTAAGAGATCTGTGCTATCTCTGAAAGTGTTAGTGGACATAGAACTTTGTGCTGACTCTCAAGAACTGGAAAATCACCTCTGGAATCACCTGCAATACAGAAAGGGGAGCTGGATTATTTTGTCAGTGCTTTAACAAAATGACAAGGACTATTTCCTGTAGCCCTGATCGGTCTGACTATCTTGGTATGCTGGGCAGCACAAAAAAGATTACTACAATCAAGGTACACACAGTGATAACCCGAAGGAAAGGAGTTCTGTGCTGTAGCAGATAAATCACCCTTCTCACGGAGTCTAGATACGTTTTTATTTTTATGACTTGGGGACAGAAGTGATTCATATCTCTGACAGAGTCCCATTGTACGCAAGCAGCATATTGAAATAACTTCAACCTCTGGAGAGCCAGGGAAGCAATAACAAAACTGATCCCAGGTTATTGATGTTTAACAGATGACTGCATCATTATACTTTTAGTGTCAATTCCATTGCTTAACATTTACTATGTACACATTTACCCATGAACGCCACACATGTTGACATGGTGATAGTTTAAGGCTATGTTGCTAAATAAGGTTGCTGCCATGTTTGCCTACTTACAAAAATAGGGATACTGATTCCAAAAAAGGGGCTCATTTCCAAAAAAAGGAGGTATCAAATAAAAAAGGTTTACTTTCCAAAAAAGGGGCTATCGATTCCATTTCCTTATCAATAGTTTCCTATATAATAATACACTTTTTTTTGTTAACATGGAGGCTGTGTGGTCCAGTGGTTAAAGAAAAGGGCTTGTAACCAGGAGGTCCCCAGTTCAAATCCCACCTCAGCCACTGACTCATTGTGTGACCCTGAGCAAGTCACTTAACCTCCTTGTGCTCCGTCTTTTGGGGGAGACGTAATTGTAAGTGACTCTGCAGCTGATGCATAGTTCACACACCCTAGTCTCTGTAAGTTGCCTTGGATAAAGGCGTCTGCTAAATAAACAAATAATAATACTAAGCTGCATGTTAGCTTTAATAAGCTAAAGAAGGTGCCCCTTAAAATAAAGTGACCATTTTTTAAAATATAACTATAACAACAGTGACAGCTCTAAATACTGTATAACTTTAACCTTGATCCATCAATTCCATCTTTAATCCTCTTTGTGTGGATTGCAGACACACCAGTTTAACTGTAGTATTTAAGGAACATAGTAAAGAAGGGAGGATTTATTTGGCACAGCTCGTGTGACAATATGTTTCTGGGTAGCTAAAATGAAAAGATATAATTAATTTCCTCACTAAAAATGGGGATTTAAAACACAGTCATTTATTCCAGTTAAGAGACCAGTACGGTATATTTGTAATACATTTTTTAAAATCGGATTTACTGTTTTGGATAATGACAGCTGTAACTATTGGCTACATAATTGTACACCAGAATAAATTAAAACGCAGGAGGAAAATGATCTTGATAAAGAGTTTTTATGGAGGTAAATGTTGAAATTGATATTAAATTGATGAAGGCACTAGCCACCATGTTGTCTACTTAAGTTGTCAGCAATACAGTGTTCTAGAGCGCTATTCTAGATAGGTAATTGTATTTCCAAGTTTCTCAACAAATGTAATAACTTTAAATATATTTCACTGTGGATTTGAAGACATTTTAATGACTAATAGTTTCTTTATTCCAAGCTGTTTTTAACACTTCTCTCTGTTACAAGTCACAAGCCCTGTCTATTCCAATCCTAAATCTTTAATGAGTCCAAGATGATTATAACATTCATTATTTTATAATTTTATGAATGCATACATTAAATACTAAATATGAAGTTAAATATATATATATAAATGCAATCATGCCTATAGTTCATTTCCTAAATTTAGAAACCGTACATCTTAAGTTTAATTTTTTTTTTTAAATATATAATATTAATGTATGAAGGATTACAGAAAAGCAAAACGTGCAATATATATATATATATATATATATATATATATATATATATATATATATATATATATATATATATTGAAAAATTACGAACATTTGAAATAGTATTTCTGTATAGCATACAGTGCCACCTAATGTCCAAATGTTACAACTGCAGTTAGCATCCTACAACTTTGACTGGTTAGTGTAGTGTGCATTTTCATTTTAATTGAGTATAATTGAGTATCACTTAATGAAAGTCATTATAAATGGTCTAAATTTCAATGGCAGTGCAATCACATAGAGCAAACCCAGGGTTTACATGAATGCGGCTACTTATAAATGAAAACTTCTGGTTTGAAGTGAAAACAAATAGGCATGTGAAATTACATTACATCCTGTGTATGGCTGTGATAACACATGCATGCAAGTGTCTGGCAGAAAGAGTAGTGTTTTTGAGTGTAAAAGCTCCCACTTACTTTTCCAGTCTTGGAAATGATCTGATGAAATAAATGATTATGAGGTGTTGCATCTGTATTACTCAATAACGGAATGCTAAACACAGCCCGGATGAGATGACACTGATTAATGCCACTTGTTACTATGAACGCTTGAGATTTATGCTCAAAAACTTTTCAAACGTTTCACTTCAGTGAAAGATTTCAAAACTTTTTTAAATGTAGCTGCTGAAAAAATCCATCTGAAAAGAGTTCAAATAAAACATAAAGCAATAAATGACGAAGTGGGTATTCTCCATTTCTAGTACAGCATTGAAGAAGAACCTGGCTCTATTCATGCATAATTTATTTTTTCATCTAGTTGTGCACTTGTTGCAGATATAGATACTGAGAATGACACCCTCTGTCAGAGCCATGCTTTATTCTTTCCTTGGAGATGAAAAGTCATCCCAGGCAATCTTCTATAACACATCCAGCTCTGTAATAACTCTTCTCCAGTGGAAAATGACAATCACATGAAGTCTAAGGGTTTACCATGAAAACAAAACTAGAGTATAGAGTTATTTAAAGAGTGATTTAAAAAGTAATGTATAGACCAGTTAACCCAGGTCTCCAAGTGGCTCACTCGGTATAGGCAGGACCGTATGGTGTGAAGGATGAGTCATTCAGCCAGGGGGATGCAGGTTCAGGGTGCTGTCAAAGTTGCTGGTCTTTACTGAGGATTATAAAATGAGGTGCAGTCGCCCTGGTGCTCCTGCAGGTTACAGAGGGAACATCCATGGGCTGGTAGCTTGTCGACATTGGCTGTTTTAAAGAGGCAGTTGGCTTGGTCATGGGATGGAAGGATGCCCACTGACCTTCAGTCCTCCAGAGCTGTTGTGTGGATTTCTGCAGTGAGGGAACATAATTAGACATTCTAAAGTGGAGAGGGAAAAGAAAGACTGTGATCTGGTTTCACAGGTTACCACTTATTTGGATTTTTTTGATGATTATACTCTTATGTACTATACTATACCTTTTGTCATTTGTGTAAAGTAAAACCTGTATGAACCTTCACCTGAACTAAACCATCACTTATTCTTATTTTTATGAGCCCGTGATCCCCACATTTGGTTTTTCAATGTAAATTCGTGTCACCTTCAATAAACAGCTATATTTATTCAGTCCCTTTGGTAACAGGCTACCTTGTACTTAATAGTATTATTGTAGCATCTATAGTTTAAATCTAGTAAAGATAATTAGAATGTAAATTATGCCGGGGCTGAATAGACCCTGGGCTGGCAAAACATTTGCATATATCTGAGATTGATCTCCCTCCAATAGTTCCAAATTATGTTCTTGCAGCGTGCTTGCAGCTGTCTGTATACCAGAGTTCAAATGCTGTCAAATATATAGTACAGATAGGATTTTCTTTAATAAATTTATGGTCTTACCTGAAGATGAAATAGAGAATATTTATGCAAATATAATGTGCAATGCTTAGCAAATGCTGTCTTGCTATTCACCATGCAACAAACAATGCAAACCCATACACTGAAGTTCTTTCTGCTCCACTAGAGGGAGCAGTGAGCTCACCTGCACACAAAAATATTTCAAAACCAATTAAATAGACTCTGAAGTGAATACTGTATTTTCAGTATCTTAAAGGACTTTTATTTGAGTATCATTTACGGTTTCATCTACCCTTGAGAACAGTATGAACATATGTATTTTTTTTTATTAAGTTGATTATCCAACCCTTTTACATTAACAAGCGGAATTTAAGGTATTTATTCAAATACATTTAAAAGTCCACCAATTGATACAAAAACTGTGAGAAGCTGTTTCTCAGCTGCTGGGTTTTGACAGGATTCGGAGTGGCATTGCCTCACATCATTAGAAAATTCCCCAATCTACCTGCTAATGTGCTTCATTATCATTACATTCTGCATTTCCATTCATTTAAATGGGAATTACCAGGGGTAGATTCAAGATATTTCAACTGGAAAGCAGGATGCAGGTGGTAAACAATCTGCTGCGGACCAATGGGTCCTGGCCTGTGGGATTTACACAATTAGGTTTACTGTAACATCACTGTCTTTTTTGTAATCTTGTATATACAGGGGTTGGACAAATAAAAAAACACTACGATGACAACGAGCACAGGGTGTCTGGTCATTTGTTATGACAACGAGCACAGGTTCAATGACCCACAGCAGCTATCCTAATACTAGATGTTGTACTGGCCAGCAATGTGTATCTAGGATCAACGTAAATAGAAAATATTGCATTTGAGAAGTGGATGTTTAGAATGTTTGTTCTTTACCCCTTGTGCTCAAGTCACAGCAAGTTTCTTCATAAAATCCAAAAGCCGGTGCGTAGACTTCACAGTAATAAACTATATCTCCCTCACACTGGATGTCTGCACTCATCAAAGAAACGAGTTCAAATAATTATTATTTCATATTATTTTATTTTCATGTTATGATGTTTGCAAAGACTCCAAAAGGACAAGTGTGACTCAGATAACCCAATATGAGCCAGTTAGTATTTTATGGGATAGCATATGGCTGGTTAGCTCAATGGAGATCTGGTGGTCCAAGCATATGGAAATCAAATTATTATTATTATTTTTTTTAACTAAAGTCAGACAGAGGACACTTTACAGTATGTTGAAATTCTAAAGTCATGCAGCTTTACTTTATAAAAAAAAACATTATTATTATTGAAGTATTATATGTAGTATTATACAGTTGTTTCACTCTCAATTTGCTCGCTGTCTTTGTAAAGGTTAGTGAAATTATGATTTTGATTCTGATCATTATTTATTAATGTGCTGACCAGCCTCTGATTTCACCGTCATCCGAATTGATTTACATACTAATTAACGTAGGTCCCAGGGGACTTTCATCCGATTTCACTTCTTACAGTGCTTAGGCTGACCTATTTTTGGTCCGATTTCACTGGCACCCGTTCTGAACTACCCCTTTAAATGTAAAGCTATATGACATTCATGAAACTTTTCCTTTCAAGGTCTACAGTATGTGACTCATTCTTAATGCCCTGAAATGCATTGTAACTCAGCATCTAATAATCACGGTGCTATTGCTGTCACATCACCTACAACACAGGCTTGTTCAGGGCATTTGCTCCAGGCTGGTTTAATCCCTGCTACTCTCCATTTTCCCTGATGATTTTTAACTACAGCCTCTTGGAAGGGAGGCAAGATAATGATTATCAACGTTTGTTTTTTTTTGCATGGATTTTGGTGCTGGTAAAAGCACTGGATTATGGGTTTAGAAACGGAATGCATGGATTTTGGCGCTGGTAAAGGCACTGGATTATGGATTTTGGTGCTGGTAAAGGCACTGGATTATAGGTTTAGAAACGGAATGCATGGATTTTGGCGCTGGTAAAGGCACTGGATTATGGATTTTGGTGCTGGTAAAGGCACTGGATTATGGGTTTAGAAACAGAAGTCTTCTATTTATCCATAGGGCCGGTACAGAGGCATTGCAAGCTTACCTATTCTGCTGAGAGGGTGGTTCTGTCTCCACATTCACTCAACATTGACCTCTTTCACCTGCACCTGCAGTAAAAAATATAACATTCAAACTTCTATTTTACAAACACTTCTGTGTTTGTGTGTCAACTGGGTCCTGTTGTTATAGAAAATGACACCCATTGTTACAAAGTAACAGATGTTACCAAGTTACTCCCCCCAGAGGTGAGCCCCAGCCTATGGAGTCTCCACCTGGACTTGTGGGGCCAAGTGGAAGCATGATGCCCAGATGATTTCCCCCCTAACACTGAAGGAATGGAAAATTATCCATATTGGGTGCTGAGCCAAGATCCGAAAGTCAGCACGAACAGAACTCAAAGCATGCTTGCATGACTCACCCTGCAATACAGTCCATGTGAGCCACTTGTCACCGCTAGGCTGTGTCTTATGTTGTATACAAGGGATGAAACCCAAGGCTGATTAACCTTAAGTGTTATACACTGGGTGCGTGTTCTATACTGAGAATTATAGATTTGACAAGAACTGTTTTTTGAAGGACGATGGTCACAAGGACAAATGAAAGTACCAGTTAAAAAATAGGTGAGCAGGCACGGTTACCTGGTGCTCTGGCAAAATTCCAAAACAAGTCAAAAGTGGTGGCATGGGAAAAAGAAAAAAATCCTCCAACTTGTCTCCAGGGTTCAGAAACTTAATATATCAAAATCTTTGTAGAAACACGACCATTACTTTAAACAAAACAGGACATGAATGTTGTTTGATTCCGAGGTGACTACAGAAACGAATACCATACATTTGAGGATACTGCCGTCAGGATTGGGCGTTTGTCATTAGCTTTCGCCACATGTGGGACAAAAAGAAAGATTGGATTGGAAGATTGAGGGCAAGTACTTGAAACAGGTAGAGATAAATAGATTACATGGCATTTATGACCTAACTTGTGTGATACTGAAGTAAAACTAATTAGTGTACCTCCATGATTGATAAACCAACCAATACAGACCTGCAATGGTTGGCCAACACAACCGCTGTATTATAATTGAACTGCTAAACCACCTACTGCATGAGCTTCCCATGGTATCACATCATTCGCTTTATTCTTGCAACAGTATCTACTGGTCTGTACATAATGCAAAACATGTTCAAAGTGCAATTATACAATCTTGTGAGATTCACTATGGCCATGTTTAACCACGTCTGAAACAGCGTATTGAATCATCAGAAGAGATTGTCAATATATACACGTCATCTAACACAAACATCAAATATTTATTGTTCATTATTTTTTGGGTTTAAGTCAACACACAGCGCAGAGGCATCGTGTTAAAACAAAGATGCATATGCCATCCTTTGTTATTGTAAACTACTGGAGTTATTTCGGTAATGGAATAAATATTTATTATGCAAATTCAAACTAAATGAATTAATTTACATTGAGGACCTGTCTGTTATTTAAATAAAGGGGCTATTTTATTAGAGGTCGTTGGGCAAGACTACACTTTTAAGTCACTTGATACAGCATACTGTACCAAGATGGAAAACAAGACTTCATGATTTGGTTGCCTGACTGGAGTGATAACAACTCTTAAACCAGGTCCACAGTCAATTTAGCAGGACAATTTGTTACCAGCAAACGGCTTATACAGGTGTGTCTGTAATTTACTCTAGTAGAAAACATTCTTAAAACTGTACTTGAAGTTTTGTGAATAGGGCCTCATAATACAGTCATTTTATAGTATAGTAATTCTAAGCACATGCATTTTGTGAATACATAGTTACAAAAAAAGTTGTAGAGTCAGATGTTTAAGCCTGCACTGTGCAATGCAATATGGGATGAACAATATTCTTACTGGAAAGTCTTGTTTTAAAGTTAATAGGTTAAGAGTTAATATATTCATATTCGATTTTAAAATATTCCATATATATATATATATATATATATATATATATATATATATATATATATATATATATATATATATATTATTAATTAGCTGTGTGTTTGCTTTTGAGAGTTCATAACCTACAGATCCACCCACAAGAATATTAAGAATATTATGCATGATAACTTCATTCAAATATTAATAAAACATGGATAACATTTTCAAACAGTTTGAAAAGCAGTTACTAACGACTATTGATGTTATTGTAGGACTATAAACTAATGACTGCTTTATAAATTCATTACTTACTTAAAAGCAAACACATTGCCTATATATTAATCTCAGAGTATCAACCTAATTATATTTTAAACTAGCATTGCTTTAGTAAACAACTTCAACTTCATCTGACTGGACAACGATTTTGACAAGGCTTTCAGAAATATCAAGCCAGATGTAAAATTAAAGCAGACACTTTTTATTTTTTGTAACATATTCATTTTGACATAGCTGTTGTGAAGATAAACACAAAGAGAAATACATTCATTGTGAATTTGTTGCTTGGAAAACTGATAAGCTTTCTGTAAACGTATTATGACAGCAAACCCTCTCGTAAGCTTACTCTACATGGGCTCTCGGGGCTTTAAAGTTATTTTAACAGATGTTTAAATTTGCAACACATTCAATTGAAATTTCAGCAAGATTCACAATAAGTTAAGCTGACACTGACGTGATTTCTGACAATTTAGTGATAAGACAAACCATGCTCGTACAAGACTGGTCCGTGGAGAAACCATAGTCTGTGACCATGTCATAAATCTTTCTTAGGTCCAAAGAATACCACAGTACACAATTTAAGATATATCTATTTTTTAGAACTAAACTCTATTACTTTTTAAAGCTGTCTCATGAAACCAGCTAGAAACAGGCAAGTAGGGGAATGCCTTCAAATGGAGGTGAGGTTTCAAGAAATCTGATTCTAAATATACAGTCTTTAACCTCCTTTTGAAAGTTATAACCATCAAAGAAAACTGCTTGATTCAAAAACTAATAGAGTCTTGGTTAGCCTTTTTAACATTGTCAATACTGGGGACACATTTAAATGTCAGGTAAATTCTTATACATTGATTTATCACCGGAGGCATGTGTTTGACTGTAGGAATGTGTGCTCAATCTCTTTGCCACTGTATATTAACTTTAATGCAGTGCAAAATCCTCCCGCTGTCTTCAACAGGTTGTAGGAGGAACTATACAAATACATTAGGAATAAATAAAAACACTTTTCATGAGCTACATTAGAGGACCCTTTTAAAAGGCTTTTGATTCAGCCACAGCACGTTCACATTGCTTTTACATTAAATTAAATTCAATGAAAGCTTGAGTTGCTGTCTAAAAGGCTTTAAAGGGGTGTTACACTGTAACAATAATGGAATACAGTGATGGCTAATGCCACCGTGGAGGCTCTTATTGTGACTATAATGCATGCCAATAAAAATATATATTGATTGGTTTACTTTTCCCTTTATTTTGCATTTTCTAGCTTCCAGATTTTGTATTTTTTCCATCTATACATATACTACCGAAATGGTGACAGTTTTTAAAATAATGATGATAAACCATTTTAAACATGAGATGGAATTGGTTAAAAATAAAGCATGCATTAAATATTATTAAAAAAAACAGAAAGCATGCAAGAACTGTAAGGCACAACGTAAATGTAATCCCTTCCACTTTCAAAAAATTGTCACTCATAGGTTTGTCATAAATGTAGCATGAAGTGCATTTTGCAGTATCAGCTATCTTTCAATTATGTGTTGGGTAAATAACTTAAAAATAGCAGCCAGGCCCAGAATGTCAAATGAATGAGGAAACTGAGTCAGCCTTTTGGAGCAAAGGAAACCAGGCTATGAATCACATCCTGCATTCACGAAGTAATTAAGTAACTGCAATACTGAACAGAAATAAAAAAAAAACAACAACTTATGATTGCAAGAGAGCATTGCAGACAAAATCCAAGCCAATTTCTCAATCACTGTTTAATCGCTAATTTAAAAGGCTGCCAATGTAATGTGTGCAATGCATGTAGGAGGCTGAGTGTGCGCGTTGTCACTTCTGTGTTGCTTTATTGGAAAACAGCACAAACATGCCCAACAAAGGACATGTCATTATGCACAGTTCTTGGACAGAGTGCTTCAGCACCATGGACAGCGACTAGAGAGGCGAGATCCCTTTAAAGGAATCACTAGTCCAGCAGCTCAGTTAGGTCATGTTTTGCTATCTCAGTGACAAGCTCGAGCTACTGTCCCAATGCAATGCAATTGTTTTGCTAACTTATATGGCATTACTTGGTGTGCCCCAAAATCTGTGCATCACGTGCATTATTAAAGAAAAGGACATCAGACCACTTCTCTTGATGTCAAACAAAACGTGTTCACAATAACAAGCACTGTACTGCAAAAGAATTCTATGATCAATTACATATTTCCTCTTTTAATTAAAGCCATTTATTCCACTTAACCAAAAGGGATCACCTGCCAGTGCTAGATAACATTTTGTGGCTAATCAAGTACAAATGTACTGTATATACTTGTGAGTCACCCCACTAAAACATGAAAACAATCATAAAAGAAAGAGAAAAAAATCCCAAGAGAGGCATTGAAGCTGCTTTACTGCAAATAAACTCCTCTGGATTCTGTCCTCTCTCTGAACCAATAGAATCTGAAAGATTCTGGGTAAATAATGTGACAAGAGTAATTAATATTAAGTGTTTGTATTTTGTATACAACTCAGTGAAGACCACATCCCAAGTGTATGAGAGTGGGGGACTGACTGTACGTTGCCGTTACTGCCACTAATGAGAAATTATGGTAACTAAATTATTTTTCTGTGCGAGGCCTGTTTATGTCAAAAATTAAAAAAATGAATTAAAAAAAGCAGATAATGTTTAATAAAAAAATGTATGTAGTTAAAACATGATGTATACTATACTATTATTGATATACATCTATTTGAGTTGTTTTATTAATATCTGTAATAAAACGAAATAAAACGACATTTGTGAAAAATAAAACGAAAAATTATAAAAATTAAAAATAATTTCACGGGGCTCTATGTATCAGGAATATGAACGACAAAACCACATTCTTTAGTCTTTTACTACACAGAACAAGATTGTTTTCACATATTCAGCCAACACGTGTAAACACTTTAACTGAATTGAATGTAAAAGAAACTTGATCTGGAGATAAACGGTTCAGCAAAATTAGGATTTCCATTTCTGTCACCTCATGTGAAACAATAGTACAGGGTTTTTGACACCATGCTAGTATTATCAAAACCCTGTAGTGCTTGTATGTCTTTTAAATTAGAATAAATATTAATTTTGGCAGTTCAGCGGCATACTACCGTATATTTCGGTAGGATTTGACTATATATAAAAATATAGAAACCAAATACATATTTAAGCTAGTAATTTAGCTGCCACTCGGTTTTAAATAAAGTGTTTAAGTTTGATTTGGTATAAATTCATTGAATTTAGTTTGGTATATCCTGTAGGCTTTCTAATCTCCATATATATTTGCCATGATGCTTTCCCTGTTCAAATATGGGTTGCTGATGCCTTAGCAGGGTATAATAAGGTCATCTGTGTCAGTTTCATCATTCTCCAAGGCAGTTAAAAATGATCCCTTGTGTACTTTAATAATATCAACACATGGATGATGACAGTGTAATAATGTTGTTACGCTAATTAAAAAAAAAAGGCCTGATGTCTTACTAGAGGAGTTTTTAAAGGTCATGAAACAGGGGAAGTAGCTGTGCAAGCCTCAGCATTTTCTTGCTCCATTTAGCGCACAAGGCTTACTTAAAGAGTAAGTGTCTTCCAATGTTATTTAACAGTTTTTCCCCCATATGCCTTTACCGTTTATGATGTTTGCAATTGAGTGGTTCCGGGATCTGTTAATCCTATATTCAGATAATTCTATTTTTCTCTAAATCTGCCGTTACCTGCCATGACTGAACAACCTTTGTCATTTCATTCAAATCATGTGAAAATTTGACCTTTTAACTCTGCAAGCCCCACCTACTATGCATATATAAAGACAGTCAATGTGAGTGATGGGTAAAAAGTCACATTGTCACATGATTTGAGAGGAATGGGGTAGGCTATTTAGTCCTGGCACTTAGGATTCTATGGGCAAGCTTAAAGCCAGATAAAGGCTGATTTAGAGAAAAATTATATTAACTGAATTGCAGACCTCTTTATCTCCTTGTAATACAAGGGATTTTAAAACTTTGAATGACATTTGGCTCATCTTGAATCTATGGGTTAAATTCTAATGACATTTAAGAGTTTCAGTACTTTTTCCTATTAAAACTATTTCCCATTGGACCCAGCCATTTAAGAGTCAACCACTTT
The DNA here is from genome assembly GCF_902713425.1 of Acipenser ruthenus. NCBI lineage: Eukaryota > Metazoa > Chordata > Actinopteri > Acipenseriformes > Acipenseridae > Acipenser > Acipenser ruthenus. The sequence continues at coordinate 4,082,097 of NC_081213.1, forward strand.
CAACCTGAGCTGCTTCTTCACTGTTGACACTTCATAGCACTGCCCTTGAGAAGCTGCAAGTTTTTTATTGAAACATATTCAAATAAAGAAGTGGAGAGCTTCTTTAAACACCTTTTGATCTTCTGATGGGTTTTAAAGGTAGGCCAGTGAACAAGCATGCCAGTCAATTTTTTTTAAAACAAGTTTCCTGCAGTCTGTATCGCATTGCAGTCAAACATTCTCGACAACGTCAGAATATTTAAGTTTTTATCAGCTATATGTGCGAAAAGGCAGCAAGTCTAGTAATTAATCAGGTAACTAAAAGATTTGTAATCATTAGTGTTCAGTGCACTATAAATGCATTGCAGTCTTTTAAGTTTAGCAGCACCCTATGCTTTATGAATACAGCCCACTGACAAACAGCTGGTTCAAACTGAATTCAATTTAATTGAACTTCAAATTACATTGTGTCAAATTGTGTAATTGCATCTGTGGTAACATAGTGATACACTGTGAATTCATAGTCTCATGTGCAAATGCAATTTAAAATAGGTTTCATTTTGCATTTGCCAGTTACACAAGATCATACATTTACAGAATTGTTATTTTATACAAATTACGAAATAGAATCCAAAACTGTAAGTTGTGTTTTATGTTCCTGCCGAGCTGCATACCATAACTTACAAAACGCGAGGTCTGCCTTCAAGGTATTTTAATTTGAACGAAGGTCAAGACCCACACCTACCACCTCTGCCCTTATGCATTTTTGTACAGTATTGAGAATTCAAAAAGCGTGCGAGATTTCTATTTTTGACTTTCCTTTTTTATTCAAGCACCGAGTGGCCAACAGCAGGAGCCCCCAACATTGATCTGAAGAAAAATCAATATGTTGTTGATGAGCTTTGAAATACTTGTCAAATCCAAGAAATAATAACTAGCCTTAAGGCTAGCTTGCGGTCACAAGAGCTGCTGCTGCTGGCACTTTTTAACAGGATCAGTTCTTAATTGCAGAACAGAATTCTTTTTTTTTTTTTAATGCACTTGTGCACACTTCTTGATCCCCAACAGGGATGATGATGATGGTAGTGATTTGAAAGCACTTCAGTACACAAAAAGCCATTCCTTGCCTGGCATCTCGCTGGATCATTTTCTTTGAGAAAATGGATCGAGGAAAAGTGTTTGGCAAGTCATTCGGGTATCACTTTGAGAGTCCTGGCTTGTGTTTAATGATAACTGGGACAGTTATGTCATAGTGGGATGTGCTCCGTTTGTTTCTCACAGGTTTTTTTAAATACATTGTTAGATGCTGTAAGTTTACCTCTGCAGACACTATAGTACAAGCTATATTAATAGAGGTTCTGCTGGTAGCAGAGAGAACAGAAAGCTAAGGCTCCAGCTGAGAAAAGACAAAGACAGCATAGGTTAGCATTTTACTGATTACTCCTGGTGTCTTTTTGGCAATCTGTGTGTTGGGCTCTTAAGATGGGTAACTACAAATACAGTTCAAGTCAAACAAGCAAACATTTTGATAGTAACAATTGTGGATTATTTTAGGAATGTGTGTTTGAGTACGTTTTTAGCTTTCATGCTGTTATACATTGGTCCAAATATATTAATCGATAATCTGATGCTGTAATTGCACCATTTTTTTTATTCCAAATGGAAAAAAACAAACAAATGACAAATATATTAAAGTATTTCAGTAAGTTAACTGATAGTTTTGTTCTTTCTTGATTTATCTGGCATATTACCATTTGTTTTCCCTAAATGCTGCCCAGGAGTAAATGCTTGAGAAATCTACCCCATTTTCTACACTACCTGGTGTAGCTCAGATGTTTTAGACGTGACTTTTCGTTATTCTTTAACTACAGATGCAGTAGAAGAGAACCTGAGGGATTAAAACAGAACTATAAAAAAACTTCCAGATGGGCTATGATTTTTAATGGCCCTTTAGAGAAAGGCACAAGATGATTGTGTCGCCAATAGTGCCATAAATGTGGCTCGTAATCTGGTTTGGAGATTCACTTGCACGCTGGATAACTAAATAACTTTTAAACATAGTGACAGAAAGTCAATGGTTTTGAAGGCCATCTAAGATCATTATGAACCTGTCAATACCGATGTAACAGATTATAGCAATGTTGTATGTAGCACAGTTATGTCTTTATTTTTTACCTCCTATGTTTTGATAGGAAAAAATCTTAATGATACAAAACTGGGAAACAAAACAACTTTAAAGTGCTTATGAGACCTTTATATATGACCCACAGTCTACTATGCCAGTGAACCATGATACTTAAAATCATTTCATTTCCAGTTTGATACAACTCCCACATATTGTACAGAACATATTATTTCAATCGTCCAGCTGGGGAACTGAAGGCAAATTGTGTAATCTGGTGTGGCTTTAATGTTTAGGACACAATGAAAGGTTTGAGGTAGAACTGTAATTTTCATGGTTAGGGTTTGGTTTATGTGTAGATGCTCCAGAAAGGGTAGATGCCCCTTGAGCAATCTGGCTTCAGATAAAGCAACAGCAGAACATTGTAACTATGCACAATAACATTGTAATTGTGTAAGTACACATGTATTTACTAAGTAACTACTATGTAAATACACAGTAATTAGAGACACTTCATGTAAAGTGTTACCAATGCTCAATCGTATGTTACTCTTTTGTTCTTTATCTTCACACTATGAGCACAGCCATTTTGAGGAATCTCAGGATCAACACACACAAAACAACTGACAATGACTTTTCACGATTGCAGAATGAAGTGTTGGAAATCTTTAGACCTTTACGGTTAATGTATTCCTCTCGGAAAGGAAATAGAAATAGAACCCAAACTGTGCAGCCCAGCCATGATTTATAAAGTATTAACATGAGTAGCAACACATGTAGCTTTACTCCACTGGAATCCAGAGGCTTACTGTTTTAACTCCATGAAGAGCAAAGGGCTTCCCATTTCATCTTATAAGCCTTTCATCTCAGCAAAACTAGTTCTGAGCCCTCAGATCTTTCATGTCTCTACTATGGGCATTACTCTTCATAGCCTTAATTAGTCAAGCCCTGGAATACCAGGTGAGCATGTCTATTAACCTATTCCAGTAAATGCCTTTTCACACCTGAAAATAGCTTTTCATTTAGTATGTTAACCACCATATATAATGATGGTTGTTAAAAGAATATTGGTACCCACCAATTCATGGAAAGAACACAGCCTGTATTATTTAAGTTAAATATGTTTTGGTAACTGTCTTGTCATTTCATTACACGACATATGTAAACGCAATACATTTCAGCCTTTGCTTTCATGTACACCAATGAAATTAATTAATCTGTAAACTGTGGGTCACTGATTAAGTAAATGCTTTACTACCTGTACAGCCACTAGTAATATGTTTCAACAACGTGTGCCTATAAATTGACTATCCTTTACATTGTCTCTAATTACACTGTAATTCCATAGTAATTGCATGTGTGGTAAAACTGTATTCTAAATATATAACACAACCATATGTGTAAGTATCATGTTACTACAGTGTTATAACAGTGTAATAAGAGACACTGATTTGATTTCATTTGTGGTATTGTGTTACATGGCTACAAAAAAGCAATTATACTGATGTGTCAGGGTGTTGGAGGAGAAATTAACTTGGCTAACCTTTGGGTTGCTAAGTGGCTCTCAAGAATACTCTTTAAAACAGTGTCACCCACACCTTTACACCTTCGTACCTCTTCTTTATTCTCAGAGGTATTCCAGCTATTAATTTTTCATTCTAATGCAAAGATTAATTCTGCAGAGGTCCGCTCACAGAATGCCTTTGACAAGCCATGTCAATTGGAATTTCTCATGCAAAGGAATTAGAATGGTTATCATGGATCTTTATTCATTTCCATGTAGGTGACCATCCAAGGATGTTAATTTCCTATTTATCACTATTACATTTTTTTTCATAGTCTCTTGTGATACCCTTTCATTACCCTTCACTTTCCAAGCATTACTTTTTCTTTCTTTTTTTGCAAGCATTCGCAAACTGCTTCTCTTAGGAGCAATGCGTCACTCAAGTGCAATTTGGTCAGGCTGGGTACATGTAGAAAGATGTTTTTTGCTCTTATACATGGTTTCATGACAGGCATATTGGAGGAGACATTATCCAGGATGGCATACTTCTGCTTTTGTTGTGCTTAGCAGCACGTTTTCAACTTTTTGTTTTGAAAGCATAGGATGAAAGATTGGTCATCTCATGGTAGAAGCCTTTCTGTAACTCATAAGTATAGTTTATTTTTCCCTGTTATTTGACTTATTTACTAGAAAAGCGTTGCATGGCAACTACAGAATCATATTTGTATTGACTGTGTTGTTACAGTGCAATCGTATAGGGCTGTGATTCAAACACAAAATGCTCTTTCTAGTTGATGTATTTGTGCCTATTGTGTAACTGATAGTGGTTGCATTATACTCGCACTATGTAATTACTCTGTTATTACAGTGCAGTTAAATATGTTTTTCTAGGAATATGGAGAAACTTGTCCTTTTGTTTGTCTGTATGTCACATATATTTCTGCACATACATTTTATGGAGGCAGATCATGATGCCAATACATTGCTGTAGATGTAATTCTGCATATAAAGCTTGGTTGGGTGTATATGCTAAGTCAAATTTGCAGTTTCAATTTTACATCTTGGTGCAATTCAATTGTTAGCTTGGATTATGAATATAAGACCTGACTGCAACCACTGAACAATAGAAGATAATAAACCCTAAGGCCGTTTACAGCTTTATCGCAGAATAACTGTTTTTTAAAACCCATTCTATACCTGACTGGAAACCAGTGGAGCTTTGCAAAAACAGTAACAACTGGACTGGATTTCAGTCAACCCTGTGGTGTAAGGCCACGTAAAAAAAAGTGATCTTGGATTATGACAGAAAGCTCACTGGGCCCTGCGGATTGCAAACGAATCAAGGAGTGTGCTTCCAACTTCACTAAATGTATGCCAGCACAGACGTACACTTCAGGGGACAGCTGGCAGCACAGGCACTGTTGTAGCCTCTTAAGACCAGCCTCTGTAGAGCCTTTAAAACACATTGGAGTGGAACACAAAGAAGAAACTGAAGCCTTGCAAAAGATGAAGTAAGATCATATTTTGGGTAACTATGAGAAGCAGTGGAAACGTTTCTGGAGTTTTGAGAAAATTGACTACAAGGGATGTAGTGTTGTATACAGGACTAGCCTAAATTTGGTATATCCACACATTCTGTAACAGAAAGTGCATAATTGTGGTACTGCCATGCCATGGAGAACAACATGATGTCCAAAACTGCCTAAATCTTTAAGTCATAATCCACCTGGTGTCGCTGATATCTGCCTCAAGGTGGACGTACCTTCAGATTATAGTTTATTTAACATTAAGATATAGACCTTACATTGAATACCACATGAATTACATCTGAATACCGTTTACCCGAAACTTAAACAAATTATAATTTGCAATCATTTTCAATGTGTCCATCTCATGACTGCCTGCCGTAGTTTTCCATTGATGTTAAATGTTTTAAAGACTTCCCACTAGTCTAGAAAAAAAGGTTACAGCCCCTGCTTTCTGTTATGATGTGAAATATCTCCCTTTTACTGACCCTCTCTGCAGATCAGCAAAACTAAAAAAGAATGTTCTTGCTAGTGCTACAGTATCTGGTTATAAAGATACCCAGGAGCTGAATCTATATGCTTTATAAATAGAAATGTGTGGATGGTACAGTAGATCTTCAATTAATAGCTGAAAACACCAGTGTGAGCCGTTCCTAATTAAATATGCATCAGACATCCTCAAGACAACAGTCTCTGCAGTCTGTATCACTTAAATATTCTTTTTCCATCGGGAAGTATGTCAGACACCAGTATGTTATGCATTTTACAGACTTGTAGTCTTACAATGAGAGCCTTCATAAGATTAGGCATATTAGTTAATCCCCTGTTGCCACACTTAAGTATATGTCTTTTTCATATTAAAGGGGAAGTCTCATATTTTTATATTCATTTTCAGTTAATGAGGTCCTGTTTGCTGGCATGTGTAATAGTCCCATGCCTCTCCTCAGAATCCTATGGAGATTTTGATATGTGGATAATACCCTGTATCCCAAACCAGGACTGCTCACTGTCTGACTTTGAGAGAAACTTGACGAAATATGCTGGCTTGACCGGGGTTCACTAATACTGTAATAAGAGGATAGATTTTAAAGCATTGGCTAGCAGTCCTGTAAGTTGTTTTTGTCATTGAACCAATGTTTTTAGTTTTTTTTTATTTTATCCATGTTAGAAAAAAAATGCACACTGTGCACTAAAAAAAACTTACTAAATCTGGTATTTCAAGCATCTTCATTCACTCTCAGTAAATAGTGTGTAGTCCACAAAGCTCTTGACTTAGAAGAATCTCTGTTCGGTCTTCTTCCATATCCAGCTGACACTACTGTGCATCAGCTACTATCAATTTTGACATTTCATATTAAAAAAGGAAACAGGAAGAGAAAGTTTGTAAAACAACAGAATGGAAAAACAAGAAATACCTACAAAATATGATAGAGGCCGATTATTCAAGAATGTTGATTATTTTTCATCTATGCAGCCCTTTACCCATAGAGTCAGTAACAGCGATTACAAATAATGCTAGGATGTGACTCATAACTCGCATAGTTATGAGTTTTTATATATTATCAGCCTGTGTCTGCAATCTACTGGTTCATTAGTTTCAGTTTCCCCTGTGTGATAATGCTTTACCTTGCTTGATACGCTCGGTTTACAGGGAAGGAGCAGGCACACTATAAGTTGACATTCCCTGACAAACATCTGCCTACATAAATTAATTCCCAGAAACTAAAAACAGACCACAATACCTAAGGTTCCTGCCTTTGCATTTAACATATAAACAAGAAAGAAACAGGAATAAAATAAATAAATATATAAATAAAGAACATAAAAAGAAGCACAGTTTGGCTTAACTTTAGAGGGGAATTCAATATAACAGAAAGAATTTGAATTTGCATTTTAATGGGAAACGTTACATTCACCTGAGGGGGAAGACACAAATTGCCTGGAGGGTTGACCTGTGACTTTATATCAAAGAGCCTGGAATTAAATCTATCAGCCTCCCACTAGATAAGGAAGACACAGTGACAGGTAGCTCTGAAGAATCTCTAGGAAAGCATATTTACTGCCCCTATAAATTTGAGGGCCTCAAACAGTGTTCTATCAGGAAGCCAGACTCTTTTCCAGAGGATTGATGTGTGCTGTTCTCCCAACTCAAAAGACACCTGCCAATTTATCTGAAAGTCAACAAGGAAAGTTTTCTCGGTTAATGTAAAAAAAATGTATTAAACGTTCAACAGCCACATATTTTAACCATGCTGATTCGTTTGGCAAAATGGTTGTTTACAGAAAATCTCATCACTGCTTTTACGCCATGATTGTCTTTATCTTGGCCCTCTATTGCTTAGAGTTTTTGATAAGCAACGTATTGTTTGATGAGACAGAGTTTCAGGCGTTAGCGCTAATGTCATTTTTAATGTATTATGTTTGTATCTTCCCTTTATAGCTGAATTTATATACAGTATACTGGTTTATGTTAGTTATTTCTATACAGTATTTACAGTAAACCTTCATTTATTAATTTGTGTTATCATTTTAGATACTGTCTGTTTATTAGACTTTAATGGTTTCTAACTAAAATATATGACATCTGAGTTTGAATTTCCTCAAAATCGCAAAACAAATGACATAGATAAAAGATATTTATATTTTAATTTAAGAACAGCCAGGTAAGTTGAGTATATGTTTAGTCCCTGCAGCTACACTGCAGGGACACATCAGTGTGACACACCATTTCTGTTGCGTGTTTTTATGATTTCTGTATTTTCAAACTAGGCAAAGGCTCTTGCTAATAAACAAAGAGAAAGAAAAAAATGTATAAAACACAAAAGAAAATCTAAGCCTCTTTGGCACTAATAAACACTGTAAAAGACATAAGTGAAGGTCTACTGGTTAAAAAATGCATATCTTCAAAGGCTTTTTAATAAACAAATGCTGGAGTTAAATATTCATAACCTGGGAATACTGCTAGTTGTCACTTTCATCTTTGAATATAAGATGAAAAAAAAAGTTTGCTGTCTACTTTGAATTCATAAAGATCTAACAATCAATTATAGAACTTTTGAGTCTTTCAGTTCTGCTAACTAGTAATCTAGGACACAGGCACATTATACGTATAGCTGCTGGTTTTAATTGAACCAACCTCCAGAACTCAGAAGTCTCTCCCAAAGGGATATAAAGTACATGAAAAGCTTATTAGTTAAAATAATTAAATTACAAAATAATGCAATGAAGAAGCCCTAATTGGCACTGCACTGGACGGTTTGCGTAAACTTTGGACAGCTGAGGATTTAATCTTAATTCTTATAAAATAAGTGAACCATAGAGCAAAGATGCTAGTTATTTATTTTAATATCGTAAATAGTAATATCTTCAAATGTAATTCATTGTACTTCTTTTGCCGAGTGGAGTGGAACAAAAGCTTCAGAAAAAGTCACAAAAAACTATCAGTAAATGTCAATTGCGGTTTACAATGGTGTAACTTTGGCGTGAAATTGTGTTAGAATGTATATTAAAAATAAATGCAGATATCTGTCAAGATGTTTGGTTAAAATGCCTTGGAAGCATATGGTGTGCATTGTTTCTCAGGTCTTTCACTGACTCCAATTGGTGGCTGCCAGCTGAGATTGGGGACAAGGTATATATAAAGGCAGATGGTATCCTGTTAAGACTCTCAGAGGTGGGCTATTTGACACTCCAGCATACCGCACAGAATAGATGCACTCCTAGCTATGGTTTATTGTTCCTTTTCCCTACAGGACACTGCGAGCAGGAAAAGAATGACGGATGGATAAAACAGACTGTATAGTGATGAAAAGAGGACATCTGAAGCTTAGCAGGTAATTTTATTGTTAGAAGCAGCATGCTGTTGCAATTCAGCTGTGTAATATAAGGTGAGAAACAATCAGAGGTATCTGGGCAACACAGCATGCTAAGACACAGTATGGTATACCTCAATAGGCCTTTCAAAAGGGATTGAGTTTGAAATGGCTGTCCTGGCAAACCACACTCAGCAAAAGAAGATTAACTGGCTAATGGTTAACAACTGAGACAAATTGGGGGGGGGGGGGGGGGGGGGGGCGACCTAGGATCAAAAGCTAACCTTTCCATGTACTGTATCTTAATCAGTCAGATCTCTCCGAAATGAAAGCCCTAGATTAACATGTACGATTGAGCAAACACTTTTTTATAAAATAGGTTGCCATTTCCCTTATCTGATTCTTTTTACATCACTAGCCTTGTGACGTGTGCAGTACAAAAATAATAATCATAATAGGATTTGTATCATTTACCAGAGGTTAAACCCTGGAACAGGTTCCTAAAACATAGAATTAAGTTCAAGTGGATCTATACAGAATCTATAAAAAGAATGGGCTCTGATTTTTAAACTTAAAAAAAAAAAAAAAACAACAACAAAAAAAACACTTTAATTCAGCATCAAGGTTGAGAGAAATATTTTTGGTTTCTTGACAATTAAAACATAATTTAAATACATTTCTTCGCAAACACACTCAATAAAATAAGAAATACCTGTAGGTTGGTTAAGAAGTGTCTTTTGGTTTATAACAGCTGCATGACATTAATTAAACTACCTGTTAATAGCCACATTATTTTCACATAATTTTCATATGAACAAAAAAAAAAAAAAATCAGGTTTCATCCTATAACAGAACCCCTATAAATATGCCAGAACAATAGACTTGGACTTTTTTTCAACTTGCTTGTCAGTCTTACAATGAAGGGGAATACATTAGGAAAAAGGGGCCTGTAGACACACTGTAGTTGCCAGTACAGACAGCATGCTTTAAGAATGCCACTATGAATGAGCAGATATGAATATCAAAAAGAAAAAGGCTCAGAAATGCAAGGAGGAGTGCAAACACCAGTGGGAATGAAAAAAGTTAAAATAAAAAAGAGTGAAAAGGAAGTCTTTTGATAACAGGTGTGTGCATGTACTGTGTTCTCTACAGATTATAAACCAAAATCAGCCAATTTAGTGAGACTGGGCAAGGGAGGGTAAAGAGATTATGACAAGTCTGCCCTTTGTGCAAAGCCATGTTAAATGATATCCTTCCAGCCATACTGGTAGTTTGACCCAGGGGAAACATCATTGACACAACAAGGAACTAAAAGGGCTGTAAAGCAGCGTGGATGGGAGGAATAGTTGGGCTCCAGGCTAGCAAAGCACAAGGGAGAGCCGGTATTTATCTGTTTTATGACTGCGCCTGGCATTCTGATGCGATGCCTGTGCTGTCATGAATTGGTCGGAGCACGGACTTTAAAAAAAGCATCTTTTTGCTTATAAACCTCGGGTAGAACAGGAATAGAACACCTGGACACAGGAGAATTCAACTTATCCCAGTTTTATAAAATTGTTCGGATGCTGTAAGGAACATCCGTTGAAAATAAAATGACGCTAACATGCATGTGTCTCCTAAAGAAACTTCTCATCCTGTCAGTAAGCCGCGTGTTTGTAAAAGACTGTAAGGTTATACCGCATACATCTATTATCATTGCATTTAAGCAGTCAAGAATATTTAGAAGCTCATCAGGTGACTTGTGGTAACAGCACATGGGTTACAATACTGTGTAGAAGTCTAAATGGCTTGACAGAAACCATTGAAATAACAGTACATTTAAGTGCCATCTTTTATCATTTTGGGATTGAAAAACATGTATGTGCAAAAGTTTGAAATTTATTTGGTTTGAACTACTCACCTACGAGGATCCATTGAGTCAAGACTATCAGCCCTGTCAACTCTCCTCACTTTGTTGAACTTGACATTTTGGTATGATAGAACTGATATTGCATACAATGCAATTACATTTAAAACTTGTAAAACAATACGTTGTAAGGTTTGATAAATGCTAGGTGTAAATGCTAACTTTGATTTCAACCTTTAATGGGCTTATAATGCAATGTGCCATTTGTCATTTTGTCATTGTGGAAAGCCAACTGCTGTGTGGCACTTCAGCACCATAATTTATACCTCAAATTCAGCCTGTCCATTATTATAATACCCACGTTTTTTTTAATGATTTCACAGGGCTATGCACCTGGTCAATAGACATAACAGGTGCATGAACAGTTGATTTGTTCTAGAACAGTATGCTGGTATGTCATCATAGGTACTCAAGATCACATTCTGGTCTTCTTCCTATTAAAATGATTAATTTAGGGGTCAAGTGTTTGTCTTTCAAGACCATAGATGTCGTAAATCAGACCCTGTGTGTTCTCTGTTCAAACGTGTAGATTCAAAGATACATTGTGAAGCCTGCTCAGAACACTGCACTTACCTCGCTCCTAAATCAGACGAAGCATAACACATCTCTGAAACAAGTTAATGCTATTGCTGTGGTGTGTTCCATGGTAATAACATATCTCCCTCATTTAACAGCCATAACCTTTGATCTCTGACATCATCGATTAGGGAGTTCCATAATTACCGTGTAGCACGCCACAGCAATACCATTATCTGTAATTATAGAACATACTGTATATCCAGATCAAGTCATGTTTTATTCTTCCAGACAGTTCTGCAAAATCAGCGTTTCAATCAGGATTACAAGTAAAACTGATGAATTTGTTTTTTATAACAGCTGTTGTAGGCAGCTGTAGCTATACAGCAACAACTGCAGCTTTACAAGCAAACATTCTCACCAGATTTTTTCATTGCCTACGTGACCTGTTGTAACTAGCGGCAATTACACTACTCTAAAGTTAATGTCTCAAACGTTCAAAATCAGCATATACATTCCCCTTAACGGATCCATTAAGACAGTGGTTCTCAATTATTATTTTTTTTTTTATCTCGGCAGACCACACAATAAACAGTACATCTTACTGAAAAATAAGCACATAAAAAAAATCACTATAATATTAAGAATAACCATAGACTTATCTTTCTTTGTTTTAACGCAATGGTGGGCCTGTTTCTGTGAGCAAATTGGAGTTTTAAAGAACGGTTCAAGTTTGCTTTTCATAACACACATTTATTTTTCATAACAGGAAGATTCTATGCTTCCGTGCGTAATTCAGCTGGTCAAGAGTAAGCTACTCAATGTTGTTATGTTAGCCTCTGTGCTGGTCTCAATCACTCCGTAAACAGTGCTGACATATACCGCAATGATAGCCTGTTAGTGGAAGCATTTAAAAATGCCAATAATGTATTTTTATAATGCATGGACACTGAACTTTGTCTTTGCCTCCTTGTCTGTATCTTTTCATTATCAACAAAAATACATGTTTGGCATTTTTAAATGCTTGGTCACTAACAAGGCAAACATTGCGGGTTATGTCAGCTCTGTTTATGGAGCAATTGAGACCAGCACACCGGCTTCATTCATTTGATTAATTACAAAAAATAGAACCTTGTTTGAGGGAAGGATATAAAATAAAATGTTTTTTTGAAAAATGAAAACACTTTTTTTCTTTCCGTTTTTAAGGTCTCAAATTTTGTGTTTGCAATGGGATTTATAAACTATGCTGCCGCTTCCTTTCCTTAATTATGTAACCTTTCCACGGACCACCTGAAGGGAGCCGGCGGACCACAGATTGAGAACCACTGCATTAAAAGATCATTCACACTTTGAAAAAGACTTGTCATTGAATTTAGTACTTATAAATTATTGAAGGTGTTACATATATTTTTTTCCCAAAGTACATTATAATGTTGGTGAATATTGTATGTCGGTGTTGCGCTGAGAACCGAATCCCATAGGTAAAGAATTATTCACTGATATACTTTCACCCCTGCCTTCCCCCCCACAATCAGCATTGAGGGGTCTTTTCAGAAGCAATTGCCACTGGAATGTTTGTTAAAACTATACAAATAACGATCTAAGCAGAAACTAGAATCATGCAGAGCTAACATAATAGGATATTCATCAGTTAAGAAAAGATATATTAGGACAATGATTTATTGTACTCCTTAGAACTCTAATTCTTTGCTGGGACTTAATATGTCCTAAGTTATAAAAACTGATATGCAGGCTTGCAAGGACTCAAGGGCATTTTCAAAGCTAAATTCCATTGTTCCTTTTACAGGTTTGGAAGTGTTGCGTTTTTTTAAAAGAATCATCTCTCCTAACCTGATTTTATGTGTGGGAGGCTCTTAGATTCAGAGCTCACATACTTGAGTCTATCTGTGTTGGCTTATGAAGGCACTCCTATTTACTTTCTATTTTGCATGTACAGTAAATCCCTGGTAGACAGATATAATTGTCTGAGGCTTAGAGAGTTCATATTGAGGTCTAGGCTCCAAATTGTGGACTTTGTTTAGAATTGACACAAAATGATCATGATCTGAATGTAAAAAATAAATAAATAAATAAATAAATCAGATACAAAATAAATAAATGTATGAGTCCTACTTCGGCGCTTGACCAATTCATTTTTGCTCAGCATGTAAAAACAAATCGGGTCTCCCTCTTCAAAGGAAAATTGTTCATGGTTATACAGGGCCTATGTAACATAGTAATTACAAAGTAATTAGTACAGTCATTATTTTAACATTACTTGGTAACTGTAGTTTTTTTGGTACAACCATGAAAGTAAGGCATGTATTTACAGTGTAAGACGGTTGTGACCATTATTATTATTATTATTATTATTTATTTCTTAGCAGACGCCCTTATCCAGGGCGACTTACAATTGTTACAAGATATTACATTTTTTTTTTTTACATACAATTACCCATTTATACAGTTGGATTTTTACTGGAGCAATCTAGGTAAAGTACCTTGCTCAAGGGTACAGCAGCAGTGTCCCCAACCGGGGATTGAACCCACAACCCTCCAGTCAAGAGTCCAGAGCCCTAACCACTACTCCACACTGCTGCCCGTGTACATTGTAATTAGCATAAAGCATACAATATATAAGATTATAACTGATAGTACTTTCTTAATACAGCCTAAATTCACATTTCCACATTATTATTTAATGAACCTGTCTATGTTCTCTGTCTACAATAATTGTTCAAGCATCCAATACATGTTAGAATACTTAATGGCACCTCAAGAGTCAAGACTAGACCCAGGTTATTCAGCTGAACTGAACCTTGCTGTCAGTAATTACACAGGGTCATCCTATCAGTGATGGAACAACTGACCCAGAAAGGACTTCTGACCTGGCTCTTAGACCATTGGGAGACCGTTACAATATCGGAGCATTGCCTTGAAGAAGCCACATCATTAACAGACCACCACATTACCAACAATACCATCACACAATGGATTTTGAAATATTATACAGTGGTCGTGAGAGGTGAGTTAGATATGATACTGCAATGGATGTCGAAATATGAAAATGTTAACACTGTGCTGCCATTGTGAAAATGCCTTATTCCATTTTGAAAATCTGCACAATGAAAAACAGTCCATAAAACTCATCAAGTTCCAAAGTCAGCCTAGGGATGCAGCTGGTATCCATGTATTAAAGTCTTACAGGTAATAATGTTTTTGTTATTAGGTCAATCAATTCCAGGTGTGGAGTGAAGTTATTATTCTGCATAGACTAATCAATAACTATTGCTCCAGTGAGTTTTATATTAACGTCAATATTTTAATTTAACAATTGGATCACTTCACACTCACAATTAACAGTTCCCATCTACAAGGTCACTATAAAACTCTATATGAATAATAGCAAATCAAATCCCAACCTTATTGATATTTACGGCCCTACAGTATCTTATGAAGCACAACATGATGTGTGTTTTATAGAAAACCCTAAATGAGCTTTTTAACATTGATATTACATACCTCAGCGATGTGTACTGTTTATCATTGGATCACATAGGAAAAGTTCACACCCAGTTCAAACAGGACAAAGACCCAACTTGGCTATATTGGATATAGAGATGCAGAATGATTTGTGATTGAGGAATTCCCAGGGGACAGCTGGTTTCAAGCTCCCCTTGACAGACCTCGCAGGGCAATATGAGCATCTGAGCCATGGCACCTATGCAGCAGACAGGCTGGTATTTTTTCAGAGACTAATGATATACCCACTGTTCATGGGTCTGACCAGCAGTCTGGCAACGTGCCGATCTCCTGATCGTATGACTCACCATGCACTTTACACAGGAGTGCTTTTACTAGCTGAGCCACTGGGGACTGTTTATATTTTATTTCAATAGCCATTCAGAATACATTTTCCTGGAGCATAAGTACAGTGAGGCAGCATCTGTCATTTGCATCCGACTAAAGTGTATAAGTAAACAACACAGGCAAACAGGATGTAAAGATGACAATTTATTCTTATTCAACAGTACAACTTCCAGCAATTTATTGTATGGCTGTCATGTACAAAGAAGTATTTGCACTGCCCTTTTGCAAATCAATGGCAATGCAAAATTATTCAGGCACTGTGTTTGTAAGCCATTCATCAGTTTCATGTTTTAAATCAATAGGAATAATTTTCAAGCATTTCTAGTTTACATTAAAGTATTCACAGGAGCATATGAAAATTGGGAAAATTGATAAAATCATCAAACATTGACTCTTTTGCCATCTTTTATCTGAGAATACAGTCCAGTATGGCCTAAAATGTTATTGGGACATAATAAACTACATTATATACTGCATATGGTTTTCTTTAAGCAAAAATGCTTTTTTTTGTGTACTAATATCAGATACAATGTGGCCAGAATGATGTGTTAGGAAGAGTTTGATTTTGGTAAGAACAAAAAGCTGCTAGATCTGGAAAGTGTTGTAAGAGGGAGTAGTTTGTCCCCCTTATCCTCTTTTTAGCAATTTTAAATGATGAACACCATTTTTAAACAGTTTGATATTCCTAAAATGTAACTATACTATTGTTAACAAAACCACAAACAGCCTTTATGACTGCTAAACTGTATTTTATATTTCAGACTTTAAAAAAAAACAAAATTAAATTAAATAATACAGCTTTCCCAAAACGCATTTGTTAATATTTATAACATCATCATAGCAAGCTCACTATGAGCGCGCATTTTAATTAATATTATAATGCTGTGTCATTGTGATGTATTGGAGTAACAAAAAGTCCTTTCATGAATTATGGTAAGAACCGGCTAATATTGACAGGGGATGAATCAATTGGTTCAAATATATTTCCCTATTAAAGTGCTGAGCTACTGTTAGGACAATAAATCAGTCTAGCTTTGACTTCAAGGATATGGTAATACATTCCATTAATGGCAACTAGTCAGAAGAAGTATTATGCAGAATAGTCGGCATAATTGCAAAAAGCTTTTATAAATATGTGTCGTCCTGAATTACACCTTTCCAACTAAGCGTGGAAGAATCCCTTCTTTCTTTCATCTATGCAAACTACATATTGAATAATTAGGAAAGTATTAAAGCATATTATGTTCAGAACACATCTCAAAGGCTCTCATGAATAAATGGCACCTAGCATGACTAACGCTTCCCCATAATCTTAACACCTAAATAATCTGTAAAGTGTAAATACAGCTGAAAGGAATGATTATGCCTCAGACTCTAGGGTACATGCTGTATAAGGGGAGTATTGTATGGCGCTTCACAATTGAAAATGAAATAAGATTCATTTCATGGCAGCTTTATATGTGTCGCAGGCCTTACATTCATATAATCATTGTGACAGATTTCTTATAAGGACAATAGGTAGCCCTGCTACACACATAAACATAGTAGGCATTTTACTAAATAAACGTTGACAGTAAAGAAAAATGTTTAAAAAGCTAATGCAACAGGTAAAATTCTGAATGAAAACTGTCTTTTGGTTTACAGGTTACCATAGTTACAGTATGTTAACATTTTCCTGTTTGTATTTATGTGACCAGTATGTAGTTGTATGTAAGTAAGTGTAGTTGCTATAGTGTCTAAGATATTGCATCAGTGTTGAAAAACAAAGAACATTATAAGAATTATTACACACTGTGAACGTGGAAAGAAAAATAGGTTAGCACTGGCAGTAGACTATTTGGCTGTATAGGAAGAATACAGAATTGCTAAATCAACAGTATATTGCATTAACAGGCAGCAAATGAGAACACGTTTCAGCTATCTTTGGTCTGTCAAAGTTTTGTTTTATTAAGTGTGTCTGGTTATGCACTATTAAGTCACTGTTATATCACCGGTACATTATTCACATCATGTCATTTTTGGTCATGCTGATTTTATTCTCTGTAAATGTTGTATCACTGTCAAGATCCCCTGATTAATAACTCAATTTATTGTACAGTGCATGCAATTGTTACAAAAACCTGCAAAGTGTAGACAGACATTTAACCAATCTGTAACTATACATCTTATACCACTATACCTGCAGTTACAACGAGGTTGCAGATCTTAAAGTTAAACTTTGAACTATTTACTCTGATGAATTGTCCCACTTTTACCAATAAGTTATTACGCAATTTCTTGAAATTAGTAAATCCTGTCTATAATAATAAGAGAGAGGTCTGTTGGCTTTGGGAGAGTCTGGATTTTCTGGACCTATTGGGAAATATTTAAAAAGTGGGTCAGTCTCTTTGCAAATCAATTCTCTCTACATCATGCACATGCTTTGGATAATGCATACAGAACATATTACAAAAATTCATGTGGTATTATATAGTGTGTATTGAAATATATCTTCACTTCAAGTGCTATTTCTACACTGCATATAGTGCCATCAGTGGCCAAATGTTTGTCAACTATTGTAATTTCAATTATGGTCTTCATTTCCTGTATAACCTGGAACAGTCTTCACAGTGCACTTGATTAATTTCAGGCAGTTTTTGTTCTGTGCTGTATTACATTAATGTCATTATCGTGGTGGGATTCGGGTTATTTGCACTGTGTATTTAAAACACCATGTGGTTGAGCTGCATATGGTTGCAATGGTGGTCTAGAAAGCTGCTGGCCTAGATGCCTAGATCTGCAGTAACCTGAACTATGTCTCATAGTGACTGATGATAATAGCCTGCAATATGCCAGCCCATAACACTACATTGCATTATGAAGCATGATGTTTCACAGGTCACAGGCCAAGTGTTTGATGTGAGAGTAGTTACACATGGTCACCATATGGATAACACTGCATAATGAGACTGGGCAGTTTGAATAGAAAGAAAGAAAGAAAGAAAGAAAGAAAGAAAGAAAGAAAGAAAGAAAGAAAATTCATGTGATAACCACTAGACCTATTTTTACTTCAATTTCCCCTGTACATATTTACAATGCGTATATGTTTTACATGTATGTTATACCACTTTAAATTTCACAGTGAAAATGGATTTTGTTGAAAAACTGATCCACCTGTTTTTTTTGTGTCATTTCTTTTTAATGAAAATTGCCTGTTTGCACGTTGTGGATAAAAACGAGAACAGCGTCAGGTCTAGACATCCTCCTATGTCTCTAGCACAGAGCTATCGGGAGACAGGCAATTGATATATCTCCATCTACTGGTTGCAGCACATAATAGTTTTATTTTGAATTGTTTTGCATTCTGTTGAGGATCATGTAGACCAAGACACGGCAGTGTTACAAAGCCAACATTAGAAACTCGGCTGCTCTACCCTGGTATGTGTGGTATTTAAGAAGCAGCAAAAGCATCCTGTCATAGTAAGATTTGTGTGGCAGTGTAAGCATTGCGTACAGACCTAATGTTACAAGGACAGTGTTTCAGGGCGTTAGTACTGATAATACTGTCTGGCACAGTGGTGGGAATTTAAAGGCTGTTCTGTTTGTTTAAGATAAAATGTACACTCTGTGGCTCTATTCGCATAACATCAGAAGTAATGGGCTGGGGAGGCATGAATCTACTTTCTTAGAAGAGATTATTATTAGCATAAACAGCGTTATCACTGGAGCCTGTTTTATTCTGGTATTCTGGTTCTTTGCTTTTTATTATTATTATTTATTTGTAGTCGAGGTATTCAGATTTTTATAACCCAATTAAAATCCCTGGCACCTGATCGCATCCTATGTTGTAGGTCACATGGTCTGAATGCCGATACACTATTGACTCTATTGAACCTGTTAATCATCATTGTTATCATTCAAATATACATATTAAGCAAGGATACTAGTGATAATGCTGCAGGTGCTAATACAGTAAGAAAACTAATTTTAAACCTTTGATTATCGCTGCTTGATGCCTGTGCTTGGGGACTCCTTGGAAATTAAAGGTATCTCAGGGGTACTCTTTAAATTAAATAATGATTAACTGTCAGCTATGCTGCAACTGTGTTAATAAGGCCCTTTTATTCTTGGGCCATGGTATAACATGTTAAAAACGGGTTTGTTGTATAAATATCAATGAGGAAATGATCAGCATTCCATACCTTCCTGACAGATCTTTCATATAGAAGTTTATTTATTTTATCTTTGATAATCTCATGTATGAAGTATGAATCTCTTTGGAAAGCTTTAGCTAAGTGCATGATATATGGTAACTTGCCTGCCAGCTCACGTACCAGTTCAGAACAGTCCGTGACCCACAACTCAAACCAAACAACAGCTGAATATAAAGGAATCTGGAAAGTGTTTCAGTCATCAGCTGTACATGTACTTCATTGAGATGTGGACTCAGTCTTCCAGCATGTCTGCAGTCTTCATCTCAGAAGAGCTAGCATTTTACTGAACTGAATCTTTGAAAAATCACATCTCTCAATAAATGCTACCCCATTTGAAAGCAAATGCCATTTAACTTCAGTGCAATATGTGTTCAAACCATATACTGTGGAACACCCCTTTGACATTTCTAATACTCCCACAACTTATTGACTCCTGCGTACTGCATATTGAAAAAAAAACTGTTTTCATCATTCATGCTGTATTTTGAAAGAATCCCCATTTGGCTTGTGAAAGTAATATTACAGATGTTGTAGAAATAGAAACCACTTAAATCGCCTCCATTGTTAAAACAGAACATCAATGCAATTGACTAAATAAGTTAAATTGAATCTCATATGGGATGGCTCGCTAGTAATGCAGTAAGCGTGAACTTTACCATGTATTTGGTTAAACCAGCCATATGAATGACCAGTGGACATGTATGGCTGGTTTCATAGACCCAGATTAGCGCTCATCTTGTAAACTACTCAATGTTAATTTAGATAAAGTAGTCCAAGGACAGGGCTAATCGAGGTCTGTGAAACCAGCTGGTAAGGTTTACTGGTGGTTTGTCATAACAGGAACAATTTCAGTGTTCATAAGTCTCTGGAAAAGTGTTGGTGGTGAAGCAGAGGCCTTCTATGAAAAGTATCCAAACAGTCCAAAGCCAAGTCACACAACAGTGTCCTATGCACAGTAGTTGCAAATGTTTGTTCAGAATACTATGGGCCAGGCCAATATCGGATAATACTGTCTGCATATGATGCACTGCTGTAGTAACACATATAGTACATAGGCAACATGATACAGAGAAAAAAAAACTTCCCAAATGTATTCCACATTTTAAGCTAAACTTTGCTTGGTGTCCTGCCAGTAATGTGTATTACAATTGACTAATTACCAATTAGACTTGGATATAACACCAGGGACTGAGTATGTTTAGTAATTATTGGTGCAGAGGACTGGGTGTTAAATAAAGTATGCAGACTTAGTTTAATCAACTGCATGAGCTGCTCCACTGACTTTCCTGTCAGTTTTGTCAGGTGATTATAAAGTATCCACGCGCAGGGAGAACTTTTTCACAAGTTTCGGCGACAGCAAACTCCCGTTGGCACGGGCAGCAGTTCATATCTACAGTCGAGGAAATGAAGTTGGTGGAAATGTCACCTTGTATGAGGTTAAAAAAAAAACACCAAGGAGTTTCTTCTGAGCAAAATTAACATTAGCAGGAGGCACTGTTCACAAAGCTCTAACTCAGTTTAAAAAAATAAAGTTTGCTATCAGTAAAAGTTCTGTGTGGTGTGTTATTCAGTCAGGGGAGTGCAGGTTCACCTCCTGGCTGTGTGAAGTTGGGATCTTTGCTGGAGCTTCTACAGAGGGAGCTGCATTGGCTCTGGCGCTCCCAATGATTAGGGAGACAGAATTGGCAAGGACTGTTTTCTCCTCACCATGCTACAGTGGACTCCACTGACCAAACACCAGAGGAACAGTTCTCATCGCATCCTGAATCCACGAAAAATCACAAAAAACACTGAAAGTGAAAAAACATACATATTAGAAAGGAGAAAGAGGTAAATAATAAATTAGAAAACTATATCAGTACACACGCTTTGGACCTTGCCTTATCTTGTGAGGCCTAGAAATCAGAATGAGCAAGGAATCCAGATTAAATTAGTTTGGTGGTTTGAGCAGTGATTAACATGATAAAAACAACCATTCGGCTCAGCTTAGTTTTGGGTGTTTAGTGGTCATAAGAGACATTTTCACTATAGAACAAACACTCTGAACAGCTGGGTTTTCTTTTGTTTTTGTTCCATTTGTTCTGTGTTGGCTTTATGGAGCCAACGGGACTAATTATTGCAAATTCATGACCAGATTGCTATAACAAGAGATTTTATAAATTGAGAATAATAGGGGTTTGAATCATGTATAACTGTTAAAGATAGAGATTAAAATGCAGCAGAATAATAATAAAAAAAATGTTGTAGCCTTGCAAGTTAAACATTTTAAACGTTTTTTTACACATCAAGGCGTGTTTTCTGAAAGGGTGTTTAGAAGACAAATACAAAGAACAGACACCGGGGAGAATATATTGAAGTATATTTCAGTGTAAAATTGAAAAGGGAAACATTAAAACTGGCAGTACATGTCCAAAAATAAGACTATATCGGCTTATTGTTGGGTTTTATATCGTTGTGGCATAAACCACAATAATAAAGTGAACTAATTAAAGAGTTTTCATCCTGTATTATACAGTAAAAACAGGGGCTCCTGCTAATGCTATTTAAAAGTGCTTTAATAATGGATCGTGGAGACAGCACAGCAGGATTTGGGTTTTATATTTTTCCTTCAGATTTTGAAAGGTCACCTTTGAAACCATCTTTCAAAAGAACAAGAGTATTTTCTCTAGTCGCTTTCCCTCAGATGTAAGCACCTCGATTAATTTTAATGAATAATGTAGGGAGTACAACAGCATAAACTAGTGTGTTTTTTGACATATACAGGATACCGACTTATATCTATTGATAGAAGCAAAAAGGCCAAGGATGCCATGTCAACTCCTGCAGTTTGTGAAAAATATGAAACCATTAATGAAAATAAAAGGACTTTGGGCTCTATCAAAACTTGATCGTAAAACTACAAATCAACGTCAGCTATTGTCTACTGTACAAATCTGAAAGATGTTTAAAGCACATGTCTTGTGTTGAACGGATTGTATTCTCAAAGCGTTGTCGCACGTTATCAATTTGTTCGGATGGCAAATGCTCCTGGCACATCGAACACCTTGAAGAGCATCTGTTGTGAAGATGTATAATATTTCTACCATCTACCAAGGGGATCAAATAGCAATTATAGTGACTAATAGTGACTTTAACATTGGGATTAACTTAAATGTTAGATGTAAAATTGTGGTTAAAGGCTAGGATTAGGTTTACATGTGGATGCACCTGGAGGAGTGTATGTTCCTGGAGCATTTGGCTCTGGACAAATCGACAACCTGTGTTTAGTCCAGTCTTTAATTAAGCAATTGAACCTTCTTAGAGGACATTACTGTATGATGGTCGACAGCGCCATACAGACAAAGTCAACTACCAAAGTAATGCCCAATAACCATGTTATTATCGTGTTGAGAAGAAACCGATAAATAATGCCCTGTACTGTTATTTAAAAAATGTCAATCTTTAAATTTACTAATGCTTTTCTTAAAACTGAATGACAAACATATCGTTATCTTGAAGTTGCAGGTCTAGTGAAGCTACAAATATCCAGCTTTCCCTAGCTTCTGATTAAAGCCACCATTAATTAAGAGTGTGTGTGTGTGTGTGTGTGTGTGTGTGTGTGTGCGTGTGTGTGTGTGTGTGCTTGTGAAACAGTTTTGTATCTGATTTGTAAGAACCATATATCATCAACCATATCATACATCGTTGTTTGTAAATTGCTAACAGCAATTAAAAATGAATAATGCCGTGGGTATTTAAAACTTTGGCAATACATCTTTTGCCTGTCACCTAAACAAAGCAAAAATAAATAAATAAAATAAATTTAAAAAAATCAGACAGTATTTAATCTTAGTGTTAGGTACTGATGGTAATGTAATCATTTATTCTAATTAATGTCAACATGGGTAACCTATGAGCTATAGCAGATGGTAATATATTATTATATATTTAGGAAATTATACCTGTATTTAAAATATTACAGTGTAATCTTAGCGATTAATTACACAGTTTCTGCTGTGTGTCAGTTCTGGTTATGTTCACATTTTCTCATATGGTCTATTTTTCTAAAACCTTTTGTAATGACAGTTTGTCTATATTTAATATTTAGTCTTTTTTTTTTTTGGTTTTTACCTCACAAGTCACTACATGTTGTACTCCCTTACCAAGTAGTTTGAAAACTACCCGAACAGAACTGTCAGCAGATCACAGTATTGCCAACCATGGCAACACAACAGGATTAGAAAACATTGTGCTTGAAATGGGGATTCACTTCTTTACTGAGATCCAAATCTTTGCATACAATAACTTTTTTTGTCTAGAAACAGCTTTGTTTAGGTATAATTAAACCACGCTCTGAGGGTGGCAGGGCAGCAGTACTTGTAGAAACAAAAGGGAGACCCAATGAGGCCTAACCCCCCTGGCAAAGACAAGCAGCTTTATTACAATACCAACAGGAGCAGAGCATAACTCTCCCTAAATTAAGCAGCCTACATACTACTGCTGCAAACTGATGAAAAAAATCATTACAAAAATACATAACGGGAGTTGAGAATACACAGCGTAACAGTGCTACTAATGAAAAGCTCAGATAAATTAATTCAATCCTAACTCTTTAGTTAAGGAACTGATTATAGACCTATGGTTTAATAGAGATTGGGTGGAGAGCAGGCATAACACATCATTAGTGAGTTGAACACAATGTAATGTGCACAGAGATCACTTAGGATGTTAACAGTCAATACCTAATTACTGTTACTGCTTTCCAAGCTTTGAATTCAAAACGAAAAATCTTTGCAATTCAATGAGCAGCGGTTGCCCAATCCAATCCATGTATGTGGATAATATTGTTCTTAAAAACAAAACATACAAATCCACAACTAAATATTATTATTTATTTCTTAGCAGACGCCCTTATCCAGGGCAACTTACAATTGTTACAAGACATCACATTATTTTTACATACAATTACCCATGTATACAGTTGGGTTTTTACTGGAGCAATCTAGGTAAAGTACCTTGCTCAAGGGTACAGCAGCAGTGTCCCCCACCTGGGACTGAACCCACGACCCTCCGGTCAAGAGTTTAGCGTCTTAACCACTACTCCACACTGCTGCCCTAGTAAATACTGTATTATATTCCTCATTTTGTTTCCTGAATATTTTCAGGACCACCAGGACAAAGTGCAAAGTTTTCAAAGCTATCCGTTCATGTTTTAAAATGAAAGCCAATCACTCCCAATGTGAACGTGTGAATATTAAGGGGATGGAACCGGTCACTTAAATAAATGATAAAATACAGTGCGCTGGCAAAACGGGAACCCGAAAGAAAAAACAAAAAAACATGCAGTATTTTACAACCTAAGACACACTCACTGCAACCATTAGCATTTTACATTGGTCTTTTTTGGGGGGTGGAGCTATTTACAAGACGTAACTGTTCCAGTGGTGCTTTTACTGTAGATCTATTCATCTTCTTTTCTAATTAGTCAGCCTTGTTAGAAAACTGTAATAACTGGCACTTGACAGAGTAAACCACAGACACCAGGACAAAACAGTGATGAATGAATATCTTCCTGTAAATATTTAAATATGTGTATTTAAACCCAATAGATAAAATACCTGGGTTAGGTATGGATATTAACTCTATAGAGTATTCAAGCACAGGCAGGCAAGACCAAAAGTCTACTCACCAAAACCACAAAAACCAGCATATTTAAGGCATTAAAAACATTTTTGTTCTCAAGCAAATCAACTTCATCACTATATGACTTTGTAAAAAAACAGCTAGTAATCACAGGGTGCTGTCAACAGTGTTTCTGTGCTAATCCTAGGCTGCCAGAGTTTTGACTTTGATAAGTACACTTTAAAAGATCCTCAAATTAAAGAGATATCTGTGCATTCATACAAAAGCCTTGCTTGCTTTTTGCTGATATTGAAACTTTGCTCATGGAGTTTAAGCTTGGAGTGTCAACCAGGGTCTCTAACCATCTGCTGGTGAAGAGCAAGGACTTTACCAATTAGGAACATTGGCTCTCACATTGGCTGTCATCCAAATTGATTTAGAAGGATATTAGAATCTTATATAAGAGGTTTATGTTCCCCAATGCGTTCCCATGTGATGATTGCATGAAAGAGAGAAAGCCAGGTCGTGTGCTATTGTTTCAGCTACTGGGAGCCTCTTCCGAGGTGCCATACTGTTTGTGAATAACAAGGTAACAAAGGCACTAGAATTAGAACCTTAAGAGCTTAAATGGAATTAGAGTTTGCTAATTTCTAATGAAATTGCTTTGCTGTGTTGAGTTGACAAGAGCTGTGCAGTGTGCTTGGTTAAAAAGGAGCTTTTCTTGGCAGCCTCGCAGTGCAGCTAGTTTATAGTGAGGATCCTTTTGTTGCTTGTGAATATTAGATAGAGGTGATTATGTTGCATTTTCAGAGCTAAGCAGAGGATTGCCAGAATGTCAGTTTAACTTGTTGTGGGTTTTTTTTTTCAATTAAAAAGTCAACTAACTTTGCTTTGTCTTCCTGATTACATGCATTCAGCATTCAGTTTGGAAAATTAGAGATTAGCAAAATGTAATCCCACTTATTCGTTCACAAAATCAAGTTTCCTTGTTTCCAATTCATTATACTTGTCCTAGTTAAACCATATTTATTCCAGAAAGTATAATTATTAGAAATATGTATCATGCAAGGAAAGGATATACCCAACTCATTTTTTAAGGGAAAATGTAGTAGCACAAAACATGAAAAGCCAAACAGTTATATTTGGGGAATTACCAATGATTCCTGATATTAGCTGAAAACTAGTATGTAACAACATAGAAATGGCCTTGCAAACATTTTGTTACCTGATGTAGTTACAAGATAACATGAAGACACAGGTCATTTTCTTGACATTGCAATTTACATAGTTTTAGGGTATAGTTAAAAAAATGTATTTTAGAAAAGTATATCATTTAAATCGAAATGTTAAAAAAAACCCAAAAAAAACAAAAACACATGTAGCCGTATTGAAGACAAAAAATAATATAATTAATTTAATATAATTAGGAGAAACAAAATGTAACAAAAAAATCATTCTGACAGTTTAGACAGGCATACCTAAAGCGGTGATGCTAATTAAACTAATTTGTGTCAATTGAATAATAGCTATATCTATTTATAATGTTTCAATATGTTAGTATTAGCAATGTCAAAAGGCAAACATGTATACTGGATTAGACAAGAGAAACAGTAAATGCAGGCTACAAAAAAGGGAAATGTGTTTTTTTGCAATTAAATTATATAAAACTACAGATACTCAAAATTAGAGACTGAATATGTTTTGTTACATGTTTTGTTACACTCCTTTAAAAACAAAATTATACTATAAAGAAGTATTGAAAATAATATTTTAATATAACATTTAAATACGCTATTAAAGGAGTAAAGCTTTAAATAACCTCTAAATGACTTCTCATCTTCCCATTCTCTCTCCTATTCTCCGTGTACTAAACTGTACTGCAGAACATGTTTATCCAGTGCAGTGTTCTGCAGTGGGATTTGAACCCTGAACCCTCGGCATTGTGCTTGGTTTGCGGATTTCAATTGCACATGGCAGCGGATAAGTGGCCGTCTGCCACTGGAGGGCAAAAGCACAGCAATCTGGCTTTACACCCAATTCATCTCAGCATTCACTGCCAGTCCCCAAGTCCTAAATGATAAGCCTTGGCTGTGAGAGAGAGCTGCCGCAAGTCAAGCTTCTAAAAGAACAGGAGAGGTCTCAGAGGAAAACAACACAGAGAGATCCAGCCAAGGGGGTTCATGGATATGTCAAGGAATGAGAAGACAAAAACGAATATACATGTGCATTGGATCCAAGCTGCGTGACTTAATCACTATGAAAATACATCCCGTCCCCAGCTTATTAAACCGATTAATTGTTCCTTAGCTATTTGTGTCCTTGGATTAAACAGACCAGTAAAAGGCTTACAAAGCTTCCAAAATGGAATATTGCATAGAGTAGATCTGTTTCATGTAGTCTTGGGCCAAACCCTGTCAAGTCAGTTGTATCCTATACAGTATATGTCCATGAATATTGTATCAAGCTGGCACTGTTAAGCTATTAACAATTAATTCAAACCTTGGTATACTCCTGTGAGGAGCTCAGGTTGCCTGATCAATGCCAATGTAATTGAACTATGCACAGCAGAAAACTGGTAAGAGACTGCATTACCCTATTTCACTGTTAATCCTGCCATTTATTTCAGTGAACTGTTTATATTGCCCTCGGGAGTAGGGATGCTGTACTGTACTGTTGATCAGTCCAGACCTTTGGATGACATGTCAAATCTTTTGTCTGCATGGGCTTCAATATATTCGGCTTTGATCCCCTATGCTATTATAAAACCTGATTTTGGTAAATGTTAATTTGCTTACACAGTATGGTGAGGTGCTGCCCAGGAACATCTTATCTCCTGACCTCAGGCATTTAAATGCCTTTGTACCATCTTTGTCCTCCAGCCTGAAGGACTAGGCTTATCTGCTAAGGTTGTTAGTCAGATTTTTCATTCGGCTCAGTATTGCCAACTTTGATTGTATTCTGTTTGTTTTTTATTCTTGTAACAATATATATATTGGCAGCTGCCAACAGGGTGTATTTGTTCACTAGATGCTTGAATTAAATGTCCATGAAGTAAATTTTGGTTTCAGGACTGCCTATAGCTATGGCCAAAAGTTTTGCATCACCTAGAATTTTAATGTAGATCTTTTATAAAACATCATGTAATCAAATAAATTACAGAATGATATCGCAAAACTGGAAGCCAGAATAGTAGCACAGTGTTTCATGTTAGATTTCGAAATGTCACATTTTTAAATGTTTTTGTTAAGTATATGGAAAACTACAAAGCGGTATGTAATTCAATATGTTAATATGTCAGCAGGTTTCATTCGACTTGATGTTAATTCTACAGGGTGATGCAAAACCTTTGGCCATAGCTGTAGGTCTATTGTCCAGCAGGTAATTCCTGGGCCAAATATTGTTGGAGGACAGGCAAGTGGATTGAGGGACAATAATGGATGTCAACTGTACAGTGTGATTATTATAATAATCCAATTAAGTTGCCTTACCACAGCAACTCCCCACAGCAGCTCAGGAGAAATGAAGGTCAGTGTGTGACCTCTGATCCCACCACCAAGCCGAGCCGCTGTGAGGTCATGCTAATTTTACCTCACCCTGCACACCACATGGTTGTGCCTTTACCAGGTATCCCCCACAAGTACATTATTACAAATTAAAATTCTAAAAGAACAAACCTTTGGACCACATTCCAGATATTAGTCATGTGCATGAATCTTAACCCCGCTTCCCAAACCCTACCGAATTTGAATGTATTCAGTAGCAAGGCTTGGGGGTCCTACCAAGAGAACCTTTGGTCTCTTATTGAGCCTAAACAAAAATGTGCAAACCGCGTCACAGTTTCAGATGACATGCCAGTCAAGCCAGGGCCACAGTGAAAGAGAGAAAATGTGAATCTGAAGTGACTGAATGCAGGTGATGAGACTGCATGTGCATGCACTGATTAAAGAGGATGGAAGAGGGCCCTGTTGTTAGAAGGGGAATCTGAGCCAAGGTAAACTGGAACCAACTCCAGTGATGAAGCTGAAAGACAAACACCAGACTAACAGGATTATTACACATGGTTAAATAAACTGGGGGATTTTATAGGTTAAGTTCAGAATCAATATAAGAGTAATTGATCCACTGTCACTGAAGTGGTGCCCAGAACTACTGACTTCTTTATATGTTTCGATGTGTTTCCATATGATAGGCTTTCACAGGTTTTACAACCAAGCATTTATGTCATAGTTGTCACCCCACAGCCAAGCATCGTTTGGCTGTTTTTACCACTTTGTCTATAAGTGCTATACAATTAAACATATATTTGTAAATGGTGTTATATAAGGTAAAAAAACTAAAAGGCATTTTGGATATTTTAACATACATAAAATCAGCGGCCTGCAAACATGTATCATTAGATTACCAAAAAAACAAATCTACCATATTAAAAAAAAATAATAAAAGGAAGTAGATGAACAGCATCAAGTCCTCCTCATACCAACACGGTTCACTGTCTTCTCGGGGTAAAATGACCATTGAATCGAATAGCTGAGGTACAAATAGTCAAAACTGTGCACCGCTGCCCATGTCTGTTACTGCAGTATTTAAATGCTATTTAAAAACTGAAACAAGAGCACTTATAAGAACAGCAGAGTATATATATAAAAAAAATCATTGCCATAGTATCATTCTAAGTACTTACAGCTATATTTACGATAGTAATGCCCTCCGACTCACAGCAGCCAGTTTTTAATATGCAGTGTTTCATACAGACATCTCTCCTGGTCCCATCTGTTCTATAGCTAATAAGGTTCAAGCTGCTTGCCTGCAATTGATTTCTATATTTTATGTCTGATTTACATGATTGCCATTGTTATTGCATTAAATTCAGCCCAAGCAAGGTCAGATAAAGTGCAGAGATGCAAAATAACAATCCTCTTGCCATGCTGCTCATGACTGGTAAGAGGACTCCCCTGTGTACTTCAAAACCACCCCTAATGCTGTGAGGTTAAGCTCTGCTCAAGTGCTCTGTTGGTATTCAGGTGCAATCATGTTCAGTTTTAAACTCAGATGTGATTCCCTGGTGATTCCATTCGTCCATTGTTTACCTTAAGACGTTGTTGGCTGTCCAGTTTCTTTCTTCCAGGCTTTCTTTCTCCATGAAGCCTATATTCTTTCTCCATGAAGCTTATACAGTATGCTAATATTACTAAAAATATTATTAGTAATCATATATATTGATATGTGTATACTATATATATATATATATATAATAGTTTGCGCTCTAGTTTTAATGATACACAACTTTGTACCTCTGAAGCAATGCATTTCTGTGACCATGACAAGGCAGCTTGATCGTACACTGCATAAAGGTTGACAGGCATGTTGTTGTTGCACTGTACATTCATTTAACTCAACTAGCAATCTGTTCTTGCACTTTTCTATCCATCAGATGTTTACCAGTACACACAGGATGACAGGTTGGCTGTCTAACTTGAAGAATGACGTCTTGCAAGACAAAACAGCTTTTTTTATTTGCATCCAACTTGAAAAATGCAGTATTGTGTAAATGTCTGCTGGGAATAGGTTGTCAGGTAGGGACTTAATCCTATTAGTTTTTTATACTTGTTACATTCTCTTGCATAGACCTAGCATTCTCCCTCAATCTCTAGGACCTGGTCTATGACATAGTACAGTAATTCACAAATAACAGACCCATGACCAAGCAAGCTGAAAGCCAGTTAGAGACCAGTCGGTCCTCATGGTGTTAGTCTCATGCTTTCTGGGTAGTGAATATATTACTGGCTTTAGCCATCGAGGGTGCTGAACCCAGCACATAGGTTCCAAAGCTGTGTGCTTTATGAGAGGTGTGGCAGAATTTCCATTGAGAGGCAGGACTGAGAGCTGCTAGGCATCAGTTTGGTGTGGTGCTGTTGGAGCTGGAGAATGCTGAGCAGTGCTGGCTGAGTTTTAGAGGAATCTTGGGGGAGCATGACACAATCTATAACAAACACATACGTTATTCATGACTTTCAGGATTTTATTAGACAGAAATATGCATGCAAACAGTAGGTCATGTTTTTTATACTTTCAAATCGCCACAGTTGTTGCAATAGTATTCAGTAGTCTCCTGCTCCTGATTTTATAGTACAGTAGTTCCATTCAAACCTGACACCAATAACGTTGGTTTTGTATATTTTTTACTGCAGAAGCTACTTACACTGGTAAAATATTCTGTGCTTAACATGGAAATACCCTCAGCTTATGAAGACACCACAAAGCCAAACTCTATTTTACGTATTTCAAGTCACAGTTTTGCTTTTTTCATATTTCAAATATTTTAAAGGACCTATGGGATATGAAAGTACACACAGTGGCGCAATACTACAAATTGGCTGTAACTTTAACTAATTTAGATGTACTGTATGTAAAGACTGTGTGAATGGGCCCTTAGTCGTTTCACAGTGCTCTGAACAGTTGTAAATAGACTATGAATATTGTATTATGTTTAGTAAGGATATAATTTTGTCTCAGCACAACCCTAATGGAAAATATAAATAGGGCTTGAACTTTTCAGTGTATATTTTTGACAAGTGCCTAAAATGCCATTCTAAATCCCTCACCTGCTAGAAGGGTGTATTTGTTTTGAGTCTTTGTTGAAGAATTGTGTTTAATAACAAACCGGAGATCGAGATCTCTACGCGATTTCACTACGTGACGGCAAGGGATTGATGGGGTTCACAGCAAGACTTTATTTGAAGTGGGGATCCGCTTTTTTACACTGTACAGTAAATACATGTGCATGTAACATAGTAACTGCATGGTAATTAGTCAATTCAATTTGTAAATGCAATTGTGAACCAATATCACTACCAATTTGAACTGTAACTGGAGAACATTTTGACTTTGTGTTTCCCTCGCTGCTAGTGTTGAAACAGAGGGTGTTATAGTTAGACAAAAGTGTGTTAAAGTCCAGGGAACAGTGGGAAATTTCACCAAATAAGATCCATGGAGGGTAATGATACTTGAATACAAATATATATTTATACATACAACTAAATGAAAACATTCAATAAAGCATGAGATATTGGAGACAGCGTCAGTAAGAAGAGTGAATGTTATAAAAGTCACGGGCCGTTTTATAATGCATTAACACAGTTGCTTGGGTAATCTGGTGATGTAGTGGGATTTAGGTTTACACACCCTATATCTGACAATGTTGAAAATGTGATCTCAGTAAAGTCTTTGTCAGAATAGTCAAGCTCTTTCTATAATGCTTCAGAAAACCACCTGGGAGGTGGATCTATATTCAGTGATAGTTTAAGACCTTGAGTTGTTGTCTTTCAGTGTCTTTCCAGCTGTTTCAATTTTACTCTTAACAAAGGCAATCTTGCTTTTCTTGGCTGCAATCTGCTCCTTATTAGGAAGAAGTCCACAAACACTGCCTTGTACACGTGTCTCAGCAAAGATCCAGAGGGAGCACCATTCACAGAAGTATCACCTTGTACTCCAGCCTGTTTTCAGCAAGGTCGTTTGCCTTTTTTTCAGTATTCCAGGTCTAAAACATGTATTATTATTATTCTTTTAATGCATTATTATATGCTTTAACAGCTTATTTGCTAACACATTTACTGTAATGCATTGCTGGTTCAGATTTTCTGTTTGATCAGGTACCACAGTGACTTTAACCTTAAAGTCTGGTCCTTACTTCAATTGTGCCACAGAGGCTGAGATAGACTTCTAGTCCCTCCAGCCCTGTGGCTGTTTGGAGATCAAAAGGCAACTGGTGGCCGTTTCCCAGTGGTCACAAGACGGAAGTATTAACCATCCTTTACTCCGTGTCGCCATCTGCTGGAGAATACCTGCTTTTGCTTAAAAAAAAATCATATTGCATTTACTCCTGAAGTAGCATTACAATTTCAAGATATAATTACAAGTAAAAATAGAGCCCATGGCATTTCAGATAGGAAAGTCAAGGCAAGGTGAACTGAAGTGAACTTTTTACTATAACACTCGGCAAAGAAAGACTGGAATAGTTTTTGGCAACCTCTTGGGGTGAGGCTTCCAAACCAATTTAGTAAACAGTCTTAACATAGGTTTACGTCTGGCTGTGTGTGTGGGGTGGGTTGGCATATTACTTTCAATGTAGAGTTGAGCTTTTGGAATGACACATGGTAAAAGCAGACAAGTCATGCAAATAAAAGGAAAGCAAGCTGGGGAAAAAAATCCTTAAAGAACAAAAGAAGCACTTGTATCTGTGCATTATTTATTGAATATTCATCAGTATATGACACGTTGAATTAATGTTAAGTTCCTCATTTGCTTTCCTATGGACTCGCACACTAAATGGAATTTTTTCTGCCATAAATCCTTTGGGTTCTGTGCAGTCCTGAGCACTTCCAACTCGTTGTTCTCACAGTAAATTATACTGGAAATGATATACAGTAAAAAGGTAATGTCAGACATTACAGATGTGAAAAGGCATTGAAGCACTATAGACCAACTTGATAGGCAGCAACGGGAGAAGGACTTTTGCTTATGAATAACTGGTTTGTAAAAAATGTAGCACCGTTTTTGAGACAACAATTTCAGGAAAAAGCCTATAGGTCACACTGGTGTATAAGTCGCTCCCCCCTTTTTAGGACCCCCTAAAAATACCTAGAAAATATACTTATACAACGGTTTTTTATAGTATATATATATATATATATATATATATATATATATATATATATATATATATATATATATATAAAGATACACTTGGTTTTATATAGACTGTTTATGCATTTAAAACCTAGCAATTGAACACAATTAAATTCAACCTTGGTCCAGCATTGCTGTCATTATTACCAGTAACACATTAAAAGGCCTTTAATAGGAAAGAAAGATGCAGGTAGATAATGCCATTTCGTTGCTCTAATGAGTTCTCCTTTATAATCGCTGGCAGTCTTAAACATCTTGACAGAGGCTAATTATATTTCTCTCTTATATCACTTTCTCCTGCTTTTCTACTTCAATCCAACTGGAAGTTTATATTTTTGAGCTCTAAATGTATCCCGCATATACAGTAGGTTGAAAAATTATGAATTTTCCTGCTAATGTAGTGTATGAGCGCAAGATGATCTGACTATGTCAACTATCAAACACAGCTTTAAAACATTAAAGCAATACAAAACGATACACTAGCATCAGCAAAGCTGCAGCCTATCTCTCCATTTCACAATTCTAATTCCGGTCTTCCCTTTAAAAGAAGATCAGTTCTCAGTTCCATTGCTTTTGTTACCAGACAATTCCTTGGATTAATAAATGTACAGTGATGGGCCCAGCTGGCTATGCATGACAGGGGTAGCAATTCTTTAGTGTAGAGAGATAAGGTCACTGACCTTGCCAATCCACAGCGCACATTTCTTTCACCAGAAAGTGTGTATTTATATTACAAAAAAATGCTGTTATGAACGAACGCCAGAGAATACAAATCTTCTCTTTCCTCTTTTCCATGGGTGCTTAGATTGGTGGCCAAAAATACAAGGAAATGTATGTAAATTAGATTTGTGTCAATAATATCATGTGGATTAACTCCGTGGTACTAAATGATGCTGCTTTTAAATAACATTACCCATTTTCCATTAATGAATGTTACTATGCAACACAGTTGATGCACAATGATGTATTTCCCTTGACTCCAACTAGATGGCAGTATCAAGTATCACCGCTCCTGGTGTATAGCAGAGTTGAGTTTGCTAGTGATATTATACAATGTACTACCAATACTAAAACCATGCCTACAAAAATGAATCCCATTTCTAACATTTACTGTTTTTACTCATAGTCCTGATATTTGCTGAGCTGACAACATTAGCATTTGCTTCCTCACAACATTGTGTGTTCTCTTTGTCCTTAATTAGATTTGTATTTGCTAAATGGATGGGAGGGTGGGCAGCCTAGATAGAAAAATGCTCAAGTCATTTATTAATAACCAAACACATGGGATTTGATGTCCTATGGGGTAATTTACATATGTCGTGTATTTTTAGAGTCTCACTTTTTAATTGAATACTTGTTTTAAGTGGCCTAATTTTGGTAATCGCTCAAGCTGAAAAAAAACAAACCCTGTTGTTCATTTTTACTCTTTAATTGTTGCTGTTGTGAAATATAGGAGAAATATATTTATTGAGTTTTCTTTAATAATCTAAATGGTTCTGTAAATGGACCTAGTACAGACTCGAACACAATAGTTACATCCATTAGGCAGAGAAACGCTAATAAACACATTGAGTAAATCATGAATGCTGTAATTAAACCGATAATTGATAATCGATAATTGATAGCTGAAAATCGAACCCTGCTTCTGGATTGTTATATATGTATATATATATATATATATATATATATATATATATATATATATATATATATATATATATACACTGCCTTAATTTTAAAACCTGCTTGCCATTGGGGCCCTGCCCCAAAGCTATCGGTTGTCTGGACATCTAGTTCCATGTTTCTCGTTCAATGTTGCAATGCTGAAATAAAATGATCCTTTGCAAAAGAGCTCAATATAAAGACACCTTACATACATACAGATATACATACAGACAGATTCAGTACATGGATTGTGAATTTGAAGTTTTCCATAAAAAGTAGTACATATGGAAAAATATCCCTGTGACTACTATGTGGAAATTTAAACAGATCTTAAAACAGAAAAAAAAGAACAAGTCACAAAAAAATCTCCCCTGATGAATGCAATCAATATCAATGTGAAGCAATTTTGCTTTGACATGCCGATGGGAGCAGAATTCCAAAAGATTCCCTTTATCACCCAGTGTTAAAGGCATTTGAAATATTGTTAATTGAAGTTACAAAGGTATTTGTAACTTCAATTAACAAACTAATCTACCATTCTTAAGAGTTCAAGTTCAAGGACTGTGAAGGTAATAATAATCTACATTTATTTCCTTTTAACTATATTAAAGCTGCCAGTTGTCTCTATGAAAAAAAAAGTAATTAAGCCTATTCCCACACATTGAAATATTTGAAAGCCATTGTCTTTAAGCAAACGTACAAGTTCTTATAGAAATCCATGTACGAAGCCTGTTCAAGTAATACAAATTTTGTGTGCAGAACACAGAGACACTATGCTAATTTAAAGTCATTACTTTTCAGTTAAACTGGGTTTAAGGCTTTAAGAAAGTATTTAAGTTTCATTTTAGAAATACTAAAATAAACTTTGTGAAATCAATGGCAACCAAAAAAGTATTACTATTTTAAAAACTGAATTTACAAAGCTTATTTGACTGTTTCTAAATGCACCACCATTGAGTGTTCTATAGTGATGGATGAAGTATTACAAGTTATAAAATATAAAGTCAAGTTTCTTTTGTATATTATAGAATTACGCATACGAGTACAAATAAGTGGAAAGTAACTGGTCACATCTTTCAGCACTATATATCCCGCTATACCATGCAGAAGAATTTATTTTCAACATTATAACATGACCTGGACCAGCAGAGGTAAGCTACATATTCCCACGGCATATAAATATGTATTCTGCAGAAGTACATTAGTTTGTATTCTTTAGGGTATTTCTTTTACTAGATTTCCACAGGACACAGGCACATTGTTTTAAATATATATCATCTTGAATGTAATGTTCTGTTCTCCTAGGGGTTCAGACATGGCCATATAGAAGACATATTGTAAATGTATTTACATACAGATCTTTAAAGCACAGCCATCAGAGTGTGTCTACTGCAGCATTACAGCTCTGCGCTTTCCTTTGCAAAATTAATTAGCGATCACTGCATTGTAAAGGTAAAATGAAATCAATAGAATGCTAAGTTAAAAGCAATGCTGTATTCACACAGATTGGAGATGTTCCATTAATATACTGTAGTACAATGCTGGGGCACTTCAGGTTACAAATATAGCTATAGAACAACAGCCTTTCAAAGTGTAAATAATGCAGCACTATGGTTTCAGTGGTTTCTGCAGTCGTTGCTACATTTTTGTATGATCACATTACATATATTACATTCGCTAGGTCAGCTATAAAACAAGGCTGCAATAGAGCTCATACCTTAATAAATGACACATTACTCATTTTCAACAAACTGTAGAATAATTGAACATATCCCAAGTATACTCCAGTCTAAAGGTATACTTCAGATATACCACACACCTGAAAACTGCCGTGGTAGTATACTTTAACGGTATACTTCATTCTTGGGTCTTTGAAATTCTGAAGCCGAAAAATAAGGAAAAATCTGCCTAAAATGTGTTGTTTCTGCAATTTGAATTCCCTCTGCAAAATGCATTGGATATTATGCAAATGTCCCTGCAAGGCATAAGTATTCCAAAGGGCTTGCAGGTCACCCATTGTGCTGACTAATCAAATCTTAAGATTTGTAATTAAACCATACCTGCAGCCTCTACCAGCTGTGGGTATTGTAACTTGCTCAGGTTCCCCTAATATACAAGAAGGTGAAAAAATGCAAATTACTGATACAAACGTACAGCAACTTCATGTAGGAAACTAAGGCTTATTTAACCACAGTCTAAAGCAGTCTCCCAATGTTTAAATACAAATAAAATAATGTAATTCAGTTTTCGCTTTCAACATGAAAATGAAAGAAGTTTCCATATTTGCTGCCCCATATAGTAAAATACACTATCGGTCCAATAACACTCTAGTTTTCTACAGTATATTATTGGAAACTAAAGTGTTTTTTTTTGTAGTCATTTATATTCATATTTTATTTATCTGGGATTATACTGGTGTGCCCTGTGTCTAGAAAATCGAAAAGCATATTCTGAATAGAGAAGGGAAGTCAACAGTAATTTTGTTGCACTACATCTTTTATTACGCCCAATTATTTTGTTCTAAATGCATTATTTATATTAAGTGAGTCTTCGGTTTTTGTATAATACAATAAAGGCTCAGAAGAAATTAGAACACCAGTGACATTTGGCATTTTGACAATAAACAGGGTAGGCTGTGATAAAATTACAGGAACACACATCAATTTCCTAAGAAACAGATTTACAAAACACGACAAATGATTTAGAAAAGATGTGTGAATATACCCTTAATACTCCAAAGACACTGTGTCTTGTTTTTGAAAACTAAAACACTCGGACGCCATGCTGTGCCAATGCATTCTGCACACTGGTCCCTATTGTCACTTCAGAGGCTTTTTCATAGACGTCTCTTGTAGACGGCTAGCTAGGTAGTCAATATAACAAGTCAATAAGTTGGTTTCCCACTGACAGCCAAATGGAAAACAAACACAACTATCATGACAGCTACTTTTCCTAACTACAATTGTCTTTAAGAGCTGCTTTCATTCCAGCTACAAACTCTCCATAATGGTGTCAGGTACAATATATTACATTTTAATACAAAATGAGTGTAGCTGTGGTTGTTATCCTACATAAAAGAACTGCTGTTGTGTGTGTGTGTAAAGATTATCTTTCTTCTTCTTTTAATATAGCGCCTTTCATAGTGGACCACCATCAGAAAGCACTTTACAGAGCTAGGCTGTGAATTGTGCATTATGTGCAGAGTCACTTACAATAGGACACTGATTTAACATCTCATCCGCAGGATGGAGCACAAGGAGGTTACGTGACTTGCTCAGGGTCACGCAGCGAGTCAGTCAGTGGCAGAGGTGGGATTTGAACCAGTGACCTTCTGGTTACAAGCCCTGGACATTAACCACTGGACCACACTGCTTCCTTATTCATTTTAAAAGATAACATTGAGCATGATGGTGGCACACTGCAGCTTTAAGACAATGATCCTTTTCTCCTTAACTTAACCCAACCAGGACTTGCCTGACAAACAGTCTTGCTAACTTCATTAGTTTTCTGCTTGGTTTTCAATTTCAACGTACTAATTGACCTTGAAAGAAACAAGAGGGTATGCTAAAACAAAGAATATTTGCCTAACTAATTGGTAATTAAGGACCCCAATTAAGTTCCCCCAGTAGGCTTTGTGTTCTCAGATACTGGGTAAACAAGATGTCCTTCATTTACTTAGAGAATAATGTGTACACGATACCAGCCACTCATACTGCACAGCTATCTTTATACAGGCAGAGGACTTGGTTCATAAAACGTAGTTTGAATGAACATCAATGCAATATTGGTCTGATTTTACTTTATAAGTACTATCCAAAATGTGTTATCTTTTTTTTTTTGTCTCCATTACTCCTATGAGAAATATGAAACAACATGTCGTATATAGTAATGTCAAATTGAGGGAATTTAATATAAAGCCAGGATATGTTTAATCAGTTTGTGGTTTTAAACCAAACAGAATAATATAAACCTGAGAAAACATTTAAAAATCTGTCAGTTCCGCGTATTATCTGTCAGACTTCCAGTTGGACCTGAAACCAAGGCAGCTTACACGTAATAAATGATGAAAAACACAAATTAAAATTAGAATAGGTACACAAACTGTATACTGGCTACAGAAATAATGAAAATAAAATTCAGTAGAATGATATATTTTTCTGAAGGGAAGCTATAAAAAAAAAAAAAATACAGATATGTGTCTAAAATGCCTTGGAGAAAAAAAAAAATCATTTGGAAAAAAAAAATGGCTATTTGTACAGTATGGCTTTAGGACCAAAAGGGTAACTGAAAGATCAAGTGCCAGAAAATGTAATGTCTCCCCAAAGGTCTATATTACATTCAGTCTGAGTGGTGATAGAAACCTTGCCGGTTTAAAGGAAAGTGAAATGGGAAGGAAAGAAGCCAAGACATAATAATTGCAAGTTAATGCCATACACACTATACCTTGGTGACTTCAGGATTCTGGCCAGCAGTGGATGTTTCAACATGTGGGGACAGGTGAGCCGAGTCAAGAAACATGAGTAACGAGAGAACCTGGAGATTCAAACCCACCACCATGAGGGAAAAGAGCATTCCATTCAGAAGCTTGCATGCAGCATAGAGTTCAGTTGGCTAGACGGAAACATGATGCAAATGTTATGCATGTATTGAATTCACACCTGACACGCACACCAGTCCACCACTGGGGCTGGCAAATAATTCCATAATATCATTTGCTATTTACAGTTAAGGGGTTCCCAAACTGTCTTGCTTTATATTGGTCATTTGAGTGAGAGCCTTTCCGTTCTAGATCCCAGTTTAGGAAACACTGCCTGTAGTTGCTTGTGTGAAGGTGAATAACCCCCAGTGAGCTTTGTGCTTAGCATCTACATGTATCTCCACAGGTTAAGGTTAGATATCTGCCCACTTTACTCAGGTATCAGTTACATTCCAAAGTTGCGGTGAATCTGCCAACAACGTTAATCTTGGAGGTACGTATTAAATCTGATTGAAGTGTTTAGAAATGCCAGGCACTTTGTCAAACTCCATTACGGAAGCCTTGACATCAGCATGTTATTGATTGATCATGTCAACAAGAAAACAGGTTTACAGGTTTAGACAAGCAGTACATGACAATACCCCCAGATAACACTGTTCAGTATTGGGAGCTATTTACAGGAAAACATTCTCAAAATATACAGCCCTTTGGTTATATTTGCAAAACTGAACACTGATGCATTTTAGTGCTATCAATAAAAAAGATATATGAATGCTAGAGATCAAAACATACACAGACTTAAAATTACATACAGATATGTATATGCACTACAGAAATCCCTGTGCTAGTCGAAGAATAATTTTTTTGACGTTACATGTTTTACTAAAATAGAAAATAAAATAAAAACACATGGCAAAGATAATAGAAAAATCATTAAAAAGAATAACATTTATAGTCATATCTGTCAAGCTTTAACTCAGTCTTGTCAGTGTTAAATTAACAGCTCAACTGTTATCTGAGACTTGCAGTCCACAAGCTGCCATGTGTATGAACTCCTGGCGGACTATTTTTAATTAAATGAATAAATAATCAATCCGCTTCTCAGAGCCCCAAACTACCTAGTCCAATTCCTAGCCAGGGAAACAAGGACATAGCATAAAGTCAATAATACAGACAGTAACATCCCATGACCTCCTGAAGCATCCATACATCACTGGTCATTGGAAATGAAGACCATGGTTATCTGTGATTAATAATGCAGTTTCCTTTTCTCTTAGACACATGCATAGCTTACCTTTCATGGCAGAGGTTGTGATA
The DNA here is from genome assembly GCF_902713425.1 of Acipenser ruthenus. Classification (NCBI taxonomy): domain Eukaryota; kingdom Metazoa; phylum Chordata; class Actinopteri; order Acipenseriformes; family Acipenseridae; genus Acipenser; species Acipenser ruthenus. The sequence continues at coordinate 4,123,270 of NC_081213.1, forward strand.
TTAGCACAGTGTACCCAAGATTCTTTCGCACCCTACTTACTGTGGATAGTGAGTTTGACAATCCACGGAGCAGAACTATAAATTGGGCATTACCGGACAGCAATGAAATCAGGAAAGGTTTCTCATTTGTATGCCAATTTAAATGTGTACTTCAGATTTATGTGTATCAGCCAACAGATACAGTATATACACTTCTTAAAGCCTGGGTTTGAATCCATCTTAGTAAAATAAGTTCAGTGGTCTCAACTTAGCCCCCACTTGCAGTCTTTGATTAAGACAGACCCTAACATGCACCGCTGGGCTACTTCATTAGGACTTCTACCTATTGTGTGGGGTCACTGTACCCTGATCACAGCCCTGACACATGGCATAGCCTCCAAAAGGTCTTGGAAGATGTCTCAAGGGATGTCAATCCATTCCGTCATTAATACTGCAGGCTTGACAAGCCTCTCTTTTCCCTCTGTCCATCACTTTCCTTTGTTTTGCCATTGCAGATACACTCTGATGACTGCTGTCTTGGAGCAGTCTACCAGCGTGACTGTTCCACATGCAACCACCACCATGCCTATTCAGAATGCAGTTACAGATTTGCCTTTCCCCATTTCTGATTTATAATGCTGCAAGGATCACTTGTCACGTCACATGATCAACCTAATGCGCATCTCTAATTCAGGTTCAATGCCAAATCCATTTGGGTAGACAGGTAATAACAAAGTGGCCAGGCAGTGCAATGTATATTGCTCTATATTGTTGTCTGCTCCTCTGCCTTGAACTCATGTAGGAGATCTGTTTGTTTGTTTGTTTTTCTGAATCTCTATGGGTGCAATTACACTAGCTCTTTCTATGTTGGCTTGAGGGTCAAGCTGGTACAAATGGGCTGGTTTAAATACAGATGGAATAACAGAAGCCAGATTGTGTTGGTCCAGCTCCTGTTTTATGCATGTTCTATGCCAAGAGAGACTACTAATTCAAATAGCTGGTAGAAAGAGGCAGTCAAACATGCATGTCTCTTCCAGCACCTTTATATTATCTACGTGCTTTAGCAATTGTCTTTCAAATCATTTGTGTTAGACCAACTGAGGAGAGTGAATTTCTGTGTCTTTATCTACATATCTATTTTTGGAACTTGCAAAAATTAAAAGATAAAGAGGATTCTAAGGTTGATTTATAACTAAAGAGTGCTAAAATGCACCCATACAATAGTTGCACAAAATAGACAAATTGTGTTAGCTACAGCAGCTGCGGTGATTATGTAAATTTATTTTGCAATAGCTACAGTATATAGCTACACAGGCTGTCTTTATAATGACTGCGTTATTACCTGATATGTTAGAGCCAACAAATCAACAATGTATTCAGCAACATAAAATTCCTGAATTACTGATATCCAAGACCTACATTATGGGGATTATTTATCAACTTGAAATGCAAATTGTAGACTGGTATACTAGCGTAGACAACACTCACTTATGTGGTATGCTTTTACTAGCAGATGTCATCTAGGCAAGCCTATTTATGCCAAGTTGGCCTGCCAGAGTAATGCATCAAGAATGTAACTGCCCTGCTGGTTACTAAGCTGAATGCCAAGTGGAGCTGTTGATAAATAACATTAAAATAAGAATACGCCTAATTGAAAAAAAATCTAATTTTATTTTTAATTTTTAATTTCCAGGTGCATGTATTCAGTGATGGTGAACATGTTCTGTTTTTTAGACTCCATTTTAATATACATATGTACTTACACAATCACAATATTATTTTACATCGTTGCAATGTACACAATACAGCTCTAATCCTGTCCCTAACCATAACTCTAAACCTACCCCTAAACCTTTTCTGATACAATTGTGTACTTACATAAATCATGCAAAAGGATGTATTTACTAAGTAACTACTACACAAATACACAGTAATTAGACAATGTAAAGTGTTACCAAAGAAAGTTTGTTAAACCGAAATCAAGTAGCTGAATTGTGGAGAATTGAGAGCTTCATCTGTTTTGCAACGTGGCATCATTTGGAACAGTTATGTCATGCAGTTATTCTGTATGTAGTGTAGTGTTGAATATGGAATGTAGTGTTGAATATGGAATGTAGTGTTGCATATGGAAACATTAGAACTCTCAACACTTGTCGTTTGAAGAACAGAACTTTTACATCAATAAGTTTAGCATCTTATTCCTGTCTGTTTCTTTAACAAACAACTGCATCGAGTGGTGTGCCCGGTTAGTTAAACCCTGCAGAGTTCAATTTTACCCTGAAGATATTAAATAGTAAGATGCAATTCTGTTGGGGCAACCCAGGAATGACTGAAGAATTAAAAAAATGCATTCTCAGGTCCCGGAAGACCCCTTTGTTTCTCAAACCCAGTGGATTGATGCACATCCATTTACCTGTTCTTGAAGCATGCGAATGAGCTGGTAAATGGAGACATAAGCTAAGGTTGTGTTGGTCTGTCAACCAGAAACCAGCTGAATATGTATGAATTATCTCTTCCATCTGGGTAATTAGCAGCAGCACAGGCAATGAGTCTGCTGGCACTGATCGCCTGCATGTTCATGGAGTTATTCCTTTTCAAATACTGTAAATCTGAAGGGTAACTAAATGCCACCTGGGTGCAGTTCATGCCTCTGTTCAAAGTCTGCTTACTGGATAGAACTCTGTATTCGCATGGCACTGGTAGAATCAGATCTTACTTAATGACAGCTGAACTGTGTATCTCATTTTTAAAAGATGTCATGATAAAAAGTTTGAGTGGCATACAGTTTCTATTTTATGCACAATAAACAATACATGAAATTGGCATGGTTAGCTACCAAGAAAACAATTACAATGTACTTTTTGTGAAAAGTACAATATAATGGGTTACATAAAGACTGCTTCTGCTGGGATTGGAATGAAGAAATTGGCAATTTTCCTATTGCAATCTACAAAAAACTGAGAAAAAAAACAAAAAAGAAACAATAGGACTTTACTTTGAAGAAACCTAATTTTATTTCAAAGTGGATACATTACAAGTAATATACCATGTAAGTTAATTAAGAAACACTTAATAATGTTTCATTTAGGATGTATCTGTATCCTACAATAGCCAGTTTAATTTAAAGTGATTTGAAATGTTTTCTTTCTACTTTTCTAAACATAGAATCTCCCAAGAGAGAAGGTGAAAATGTAATGTATTTAATTGGATCCGGAACCCCTATTAATAATAATCCTCTGAAAAAGCTGAAACTATGAATCTGTGCAATAGCTAAAAAGTGGCATTTTGCATTTAGTAAACAGTATTAATCAGTTTAATATAATCATACAATGCATGTTAGTTTAGACTAATCATATTAATTGTATATTCTGGTAGGAACATTTAATTTGGTACAATATTATCGTGCATCTTTGAAATTCAATAACAACAATTATAAAGGAAATGGCAAAGAAATGAATTGTACCTGTTTTATGTGATTTTGTTAGTAAGATATACTGTACAGAATTGAACAGGCTAAACACTATGTGTGTCCCTTTGATAACTACAATTAATTGGCCAGGATTATTTATCTCATGTTCTTGAGGAACATTGATTGGAGAACATCGTAATTATCAACCACAATAGTAAGTACGTCATCCTGCGTTGTAATGTGTTCCACTGTTACATTACTGTATCTTATAAAGGAGTGAAACGCAATGCTTTAAGATCCATATTCTTACATTCTAAATCCCATAGTCTGACTGCAGCTACACCATTAGAGTTAGTTTGAACTTCTACACATTAACTGATAAAGTCTATAATATAGTCTTTTTAAAATCTGTATATTCCGGATTGAAGTATAATAAAATAATACTTTTTTTTTTTTTAATGGTATTCATATCTGGTAATAATTACAGAAATCATGTACTTTAACAAAAACAACAATAATAATAATAATAATCATAGTCGTTTAGACTATCCTTCAGTGTGCCAAGGTTGTGGTATATCCAGCCAAGTATATGATTTCTATAACCAAAAATTAGCCTTCACTAACATTGTTTGTTGTCTGTTTACTATATCCAATCCTAGATTATCCTTCTATACAGTCTGCTTAATGAGATCCTGATAGTACCGTTTTATTTTTTTATTTAGTGTTTCCAATTATAAATTTTCTCCCAATTTCTCCTCACCGCGACAATTCCCCACATGGCTCAGGAGACCCGAAGATTCATTGGCCGTCCTCCGATCCCACGACCAAGCTAGCTTCCTTTTTTACCCAGGAACTCGAGAGAGGATGTCAGTGAGCTACCAGCCTCTGGAGGACAAAGGCCAGCCCTGCAGGTGTCCGCTCTGAGCTCACTGGGTGCCTGGCCAGCAGGATGTGCTGTAGAGCGATGAGGAGACACAGTCCCTGCCAGTTTTACCTCCCTAACCCACAGGAGCGCCTGAGCCAATGCGACGCTCCCTTCGGAGTCCCCAGCGAAGACTGGCCTACTTCACATGTTTCTACCAGGTGAGCCACTTGGGACCCCCTGATAGTACTGCTTTTTAACTCTGTATGAATGCTCGCTGTCATTGTTTAGATCAAGTCTTGTCAACTTCCAGGGCAAACATTCTTTGTGTGTCACAAAGGTATCTACAAAGCCAAAGTCAAAACCATGCTTGCAGTTTTTAGGTTTGTCAGAAATTGAACTGCAATCTAACTTCCATTCGCACAGCTGCAAATGAATTAGGGACAATTTCCCAGTAAAATAACTGGAAAATCTAGAACACTTCCAGTATAATTGCAGCTTTTTTCCCCCTTATTCGTTAACTGAAGTAAAATCAAGTTTTCAGTTGCACATCCTCCTGAGATTTGTTGTCTGCAGACAGTTTTTAAAGTACAGTAGTTTCTTGCTTTATCCCAATAGCATGTGCACCTATTACAATATGGGAAATATCAGTCAGGACTCCGATGATGAATACGTTTTGAAAAATGCAAACTTTGCATTCCAGTTAAAGTTTCCAGGCACTTCTAACAGAGCTGAACTGCTCTTATCCTTGCAAAACAAGAGAAGATTATTTCTCTGTAGTCGCCCCCATTGAAATGCTCTGTGTATTTTTAGCGAAACCCTTTCCTGACCTCATGGAGCTTCAGTTCTGCCTAAAACCCCCATTACTTCTTAACTTTTCTGATATCTGTTTCAAGCATAGAAAGATAATTGTTAATTATTCTCTTTCAAGACCACAGACAGGATCTAGTCCCAGTTGCAGATCATACAAATTTGCTTAAACCTTTTAGGTTTTTGCTAGCTTGACAATATGGTTGTTAATTATACCTTTAAAGTATGTACATGTTATAAATGAATAAACTTGAAGGACAAACCTATCTGTGTTCACATTTTTATACAAGATATTTAGTTAAGTACAGACTACTGTGGAAAGAAAGACACATAAATACTGCACACTGTCTGTGCCCATTGCCACAAGGAACTTTAGAATTCAAAGCCAGCATGCATTGCGTTTTCCCTAAAAGCAATGAAAAAATTAATTTGATCTAAAGTCCTGCCAATACTAACGCTCCATGAATTATGCACTTTCTTTTCAGGATATATGGAATTTGTATAGATAAGTTGTTATTCAGTGATAAAATCCTGTGAAATCTCCCTTACAGAGCATTAAACCACATTATATTTATCTTTTTTGTGGTGCTTTGAGTAACATATAAATGAAATTATTCATTCATTATTGTAATATTTCTGTACTAAAAATAGACTTATAGTGCATGTAATGCCATAGGCGTTTTAATTGAAATCTTAAATATTCACATTTTTTACCAAGCAACAGTTTTAAGTTTTGTTCCACACGTTTCATTTTATTGCCCTTCCTTGTTATACAGAACAGGACCTCCATGTAAATGAGGTCTCAGTATCAATGGGTATATCTTCTAGTTATATACCAGTAACTAATACATTAAGAAATTAAATAACATTTAAAGAGCCTTTTTTTTAACTGTTCCTATACCTTCTATTTAGGATTTTGCAATCATTTATTGTTGCAATTATGTGGGTGTGGTTCTTGGGTATATTTTATTATTATTATTATTATTATTATTATTATTATTATTTATTTCTTAGCAGACGCCCTTATCCAGGGCGACTTACAAGGCTGGAGTGGGGTCATGCAAGAGTCAGAATGACAGGAGTAGAAAAATCAGTTGGCAGAATCGATACTCTTTATTTAACATGAATTGTAAGATATTTATTCATTTTATTTTTAGCTCAGCTGTATACTGTAGCATCACTTTAAAACAGTTATTATTATTTACTAACACATTCCTTACAATAAATATCTGATCCTGTGTTTTTCATGTTAATGATGTTGGGTAAAAAGTTCAAACATGAATTCAAAACTTAAGAAATCCCTTAGAAGAAATATGATGATGCTTTATGAATATTCACTGTTATTTGCATATATTTACAGTAGCATTGCTTTTCCCTGTGGCCTACTCACCCTTTGTTCTATATAAATGTTTCAATATCATATTCAGCAACTTTTTACAGTTTTCCTTTTTTTATTAATCTGCCAACATTTACATTTACAGTGTGTGTGTGTGTGTGTGTGTGTGTGTGTGTGTGTGTGTGTGTGTGTGTGCGTTTACATGTCTAATTTATGAAAGGAGATCATTTGACAGTACAAAATTAGAAAAAAAAGCCTAGGGACCTCATATAACTTAACTGTTTGATTACATTTTTCTTGTAAAACAAAAAAGCAAAAACAAAACATATAAACAAACTGCTTAAAAAAAAACAGGAGTTAATTAAAAACTTTGTTTTTTAAAATGGTGGTGTTATAATATGCCAGCTTAACTATTAAATGCATTTGCTTTAAATTCTTTAACCGTTCAATTCTTACATTTTTTTTGGTTACAAATAAAAAAAATGAACAACTCAGAACCAAATATACCCTGGGGTATCACAGACACCGTGGCCCTCGTGTACAGGTTACCAATTGACTTTCCTTCACGGCAGTTCAGTCAGCTCAGCTTCTGACTGCAAAGTATCTGGGACAGCTTGCGTGTCCAATTTGTTTTTCACTCCAAGACACTCCAATTAAGACAACGGGGAATGTGCCTTTCTGGGTCACTGTAAATGTGTTTCAGTCTATTTCCAGGACAACAACTACCGGTAAAGAGTGACTTCCAGCTGGGTCAAGTCAGAAAGAAATCACTGGTTGGAGATCAGAAAGTAGCTGAAGGCAATACTTTATGTTCCACAAAGCAAGCACTTGTGAAAGTAAGAAAATAACTTATGTACTCTTCACTTCTATCATTTTCCTGCCAACCCTGTCAAAAGAGTCCTCAAATACTGTTGGTACACCAGAGTGTAACCATTAACTTGTCCCCCTTCTTACATCCACTAGGGGCAGAGTGTTGCAGGGGGGGACAGGTTTATGGTAACGCTCTGGTTAACCAGCCATCCATTGAGCTAAGACATACAGTACATGCAGTTACTAGCAACCCTGATAAAGACAACTTTCGGTTATTAACAACATTTTCACGGGAACCAATCCCATCCCATAGACTTTAATGTTAATGGATTTTGGACCTTAGCAACTGTTTGCCACTTAATGACAACTTTCTTTTACAATTTCTATGGCTACGGCACACCCACTGATACATTTTTTTAACACTGTAATGAACCAAGACGTGTATTTCAGTGCACTGTTTCTACAACTACAGTAGACATCGTTTTTCCATATACATGCACTTGATAATGTGGCTTTTCGATTGATAACAACGTTCGGTTAATAACAACTTTTTGCTGGGAACCGAGAGGTAGCTAATAAGCCGTATCGACTGCATGTCTGAAAGCTTTTAAAAAGTTACCAGGATGTGAAACCAGAAATAGAAAATGATTTACAAAGGGAGTATAAGAAGATATTATAATCTGTACCAAGTATTGAGTAGCTATTGTTAACCCTCTAAATCAAAACAAGAACCTTTGTTATGTTCTCCTGGAGAAGTAAACTGCCTCTTAATCTTGCTTACCCACCTGACTTGATTAACTGTGTCGGGGTGTGTGAATTGCCCTGAATGTGCCCTAGTGACACCACTGGCTCGAGTTATTTTTCAGGATCATTTAGTTCTGTTTGCTGAATCTCTCCAATGTGGTCGGCAGTGCCATCGGAGGAAATTGTATCATGCAGCTGAATGGAAGCAGTCTCTCTAGGAGACTTCAAAAGGTCAGAGTCAAAGTTACTTTGCACAGTCTGCTCTGAGAACTTTGACAGGGTGATTTGTTGTTTCACTCCAAACGTGAGTTCATATCTCTTTGTGCAGCCATGTTGAATTTAAACAACTGTCTGAACCAGGATTAAGTACCTTAAGATGTCCTTAAGGATCAACATTCTTCTGTATTCACAGGCACATATATACTCAAGTACAAATACACTGCACAGTATAACCCAGCTCGTTTCTACTAATGTCTTCAACTTCCCAACCCAATAATGAGAATCTGGACATCCCTTAATATTAAATGTTGCAGCTCAGTGGTTCTGTCCTGTGAAAGGTATATTATTATTATTATTATTATTATTATTATTATTATTATTATTATTATTATTATTCCAAATATTAATTCATTATTAAAGCACATTAATTAGCTGGTATACACACAGTAAATCAAAAGCACAGCAGTGTCTACAGTTCATTGAGTCTTTGTTTTCTACTGAATTAAAGCTACTCATGCTTACTGTGTTTATGTCTGTAGATTAAAAATGAAGACATTAAAACCAAAGTGGAGTGGTACACATTTCACTATCACTGTGGCTACCTTGCATTTGTCAGCAATACAAATTTTATTTTTCTGAATGCACTGAGCAACCAAATAACTGAATAATCGTTCAACTAAATCCATATTATATTGTAGTAAGGCCAAAAGTATTAAAGGAGCTTTTTTGTTCATTCAGGCGGTGATTTGGTATATATGAGTTCTGGAAAAAAAAATCAAAAATCCTTTTGGTTCAGATTAACTATTGCAGCAGAATTCCGAAAATAATAAACTATACTTCCAAGGAGCAGTGCCGTATTAGGTTTTAAAAAAAACAAAACAAAACCAATAGCTTCAAAGAAGGAGGATGCTGGTATGCATGCAGCTAAAACTAACATGCACAATGTAAACAAACTGGAATATCAACAATGCCTGGTTCCTGTTGAAGCAAAGTGTACAAAATGCTAAACTATGGAAGAATGGAGTAAACATACCCTCCCACACATATTCAAATGTAGAATTTAATATGATAGTAAGTTTCTGACAGTACTCAAACAGTTCCACAGCTCTCACCCTCTGTGTTCTTTTTAAAACTTTCTCTTCCAATCCCTTGAGAGAGGTTCTTTAGGCAGGGTTAACACACCATGACTGGACAACTCCAGCTTAATTAATTATAGCTAATGGATCCTAATTTAGGATTGTCCAGTGACTAGTGTCACAAGGGATATGGTAGGGTAGAGAACAAGACATGCCTATGCTTTATTAAAGTGAAAAGCTAAGAAAAGCAATCTGACTTGGGAACTTGAGTTTTATGCATTGCTCCTAAACAATATGCTTTCTTGAGTTTTCTTCAGAACATTTGTTTGAATTGTGTTGTATTAAAACAGCTACCTTTGCAAAGGACATGAATACTGTAGTTTGTGCAACATGGGTCATTTAGCTTTAACAGACGTATTTCTAAAGTTAACAGATTGCCTTTAAATGAATTGAAAGAAAGCTTTTACCAATCGATGCGAACAGATGAATATTGCCACGCAAACATTTGCCAGCTGGGCCCCTCTTGGCACACAATAGTAACTCAGTATATTTTTTTCTGATCTAGAGATATTAGATTTCTGCATGTTACAATTAGTGTAGCGTCTCTGTACTTACTCCTTTCCATCTGTTCTACCTTTGCTTGTGCTATAGAAGTAATACAAGCACAGGGCATTGCTAACAATACTGCTGTAGGTTAGACATTCACATTTGCAGCAGCAGCATATTCTTAAATAATGATAGATAGATAGATAGATAGATAGATAGATAGATAGATAGATAGATAGATGTGATGCCCTGCTGACTTGGCACTTTGTCTATATAGAGTCCATCCTGACATATCAACACATTTTTCTCCTCTTGCAGTCCTCCAGTACATTACTAACCTCATTTTTCAGTCCCTGTGCCTGTGCATTTATCTCGCTCTTGCAGTGTGCAGATGTACTGCACAATTCAACCTTCGGAGATGCTTTTTCTGTCTCTCCTTTCCAGCCACGAAGACTCAAATCCTGCATGGAAGTCTTGTTGGAGTTCCAGTTCCTTTTTGTTGAGGACTTCCAGTATATTGGGCTGATTTAACAACTTTGTCTGGAGCTGGAAATTAGTTTGTGTTAAAGGTATTATTTGCACAGTACTGTCTGCATTTTCTAATGTGCATACTACATTTTCTGTTTAATATTGATTAGTCAAAACTATAACCCTCTGACATTGCTAAGGGGTCAAAAGTCAAAACACTATCCTCTGATAACAACTAACTGATGTCATTTTTTCAACCCGTGCCTGCCTCTGAAAAGCAACTAAATTGGCTTTTTTTGTTTTGTTTTGTTTTTTTTTATAAAAATGACTACACATTTCATTTCACCTGTGAAACTATAATTTAGTATTCTGATTTTTTAGTTACTTACTCACAGTTGCCACAGTTATACAGGGGGCAGAAATTACAGTTGCACAGCCTCAGTGCTCATTTACAAAACTTCACCTTAGAAATGCAGCTTGAAGGAGTCTTTTTAGAATAAAAAAAACCAGTGGTTTAAAAAGAAGTTAGTAACCCTAGTAAATACAGCTATACTGTATGCAGAAACTCTAATACAGAATGATACCGAACATACATAACAGTATATTAAACAAATAGGCAGAGTTATTTTGGGTAGTTGTACTATTTTTATTATTATTGCAGATTTCAGAGTGGATGTTTCAGAAGGTAATCCAATAGCCAATATGAATAGAAATATATGGAATTATTTAAGAAAGAAAAAAACAGTGGTTGTGTACCAGTATGGCTGTAACCTGGCATCTTCACCAGCATATTCTGTTAAATTGTTCCATCGTATAATATCTCACGATCAGGTCTAGATCTAACATACAAACACCCGAGTCAGGTCACTAATGTACTTGACCAAAAACAGTTGACCACAAACTGTAGCTGTCATTCGTCAAAGAACTATTGACCTCTGATGTCACTAAGTCAAAACAATATTGTCCTGTGACATTGCAGGTGTAAAGAAATAGATATTGGCTGCAGGTTTCAGCTTATATTGGACAACACTTAAAATGCAACCTCCAGAGAACAACACATTTCCCACAGTCTGTTGCTTTTTCAACCCCTGGGGCAATAGTTTTCACGGCAAGGCTCCAGTCAATATTTGTATACTGTATCCTAAACCTTAATTAATCGTGTCACTATGTAGGGGCACACGATATCTGTCATAGGCGTGTTCAAAAGAATCCCAGACTGGATTTGATCAGAGTTCAGTTTTTAGAACCTTTTTTTACATATAAGTGTTAATATTTATCTTTAGAATTCTTCTTTCAGAGGGGGGCAGCATTCTAGAATGGTGCACAAACTGGTATGGTGTATAGTATAAACCATGGTTAACCTGACACTGGTGCTGCTTGCACTGCAGGCAAAAGCACAACTGAAGAAGAGGATGCTGAACTGGAATTGGGAATTGGATCCCACCATAGCTCTTCAACTGTATAATACACCCAGGGCGTAAGAAGAACAGCTATGCAGTTTAGTCTAATACATTCTGACAGACTCAAAGGCTTTTCTTAATGGAGCTGTCTCCCATTTCTAGACTTCATTGTGTACTGCTGGACAAGGTGAACCCCACCTGAAATAATTGAGGCCATCTAGGAAACGGCAGGTTTCAGTAAACCCCTCATGTTGAAATGTAGTGAAAATGCAACTAGACATCTTGAAATCCTAACACTTCAGATGGTATAGACACTCATTAACCATATAATAATGGTGTGCTTAAAACAGCCATAAAGAATAGATTGTTATGAAAGGAAAGCTATTTGATGTCTTATGTATATTGATTTTAAGTTCTACTGAAGAATGCCTGTCTTTGTCTCAACTTTGGATGCCAATCGATAAGCACTTACTAATTGAGGAAAAACTTTGCCATGCCAAGAATGTCAAACGAATCGGAGTGGTCTAGATCAGATAGAAAATAGATTGCTAGGAAGGGCTGTGGGTCTACAAAGTAACAATTGCCTTTTTGTCCTGCAAGTTTCCCCATTTACTCTGATCCATTTCTTTAATCCATGACCATGGTTTGAAAATGAATACCAGGGGTGTTATTTATAGATAAGTTTTAAGCCCTATACAAAAGCGGGAAAGACGATAAAACATTTATTTTATTCTCTTTCAACAAAACCCCTCCACTGCATTTGATCCATCAGTGCAAACAGCACATCACTCCTGCTCTGCATCAGTCTAAAGAAAGTCGAGGGAGAAACTAAAAGAAAACCCCAGCAAATAGTGTTATTTCAAACTAATACTTTAATGTTTAAGAAAAAAAATGACTATCTGTCATTGCAAAAACACAAAGCACAGTGGTTAGCAGAAGCACCTTTAGATTCGGGGATCGTAGATTTGATCCCTGCCCAGTTGATTCAGGCTAGACACGCATCTAAAATGAGTTCTCTCGGGCAATCTGTCTGAATATGTATAGGAAACTAACTATTATTTCAAATCATTTTGTCACAATTCTTATCTGCAAAATGCCACACATCTGCTTTGCTTAGTATAATTCTGCCTTTTTTACAACAGCTCTGTTGTTGTCCAATGCCTATTTAAAAAAGGAGTGAAAAAATATTCTATAGCTATTTCTTTTCATTTCCAGGATGGATGTGTAGGACAGACACTACAAGATAAATCCAGGCTGTCCTCCCTGTGTCCCTCCCAATAACCTTGGTGCTGTTTGTTCCCTGGCCTCCGTGAATACTCTCGGTGGAGCTGAAGAAAACCCCCTGTCAAAGTTTGCAATTCGTTTCTATCCTGCTATCTGCTTCAAAGACAAGGTTCAGGTCTACTGACATGAGAAATTGCATGTGTATAGTGCCTGCGCATGCTTTAACAACGGTGGGAGCAGATCTGCCCTCCAACAACGTGAAGAATGTCTTGTTAATCTTATTGCCACATAACCTTCTCCCTGGGGACTTTTCAATACAAATGAGACTTCACTTGTGTTACCGATTGTTACGTTACACCAGGACCATCATTTTAACGGCGTTCTGACTGTGCTCCACATAGAAACACATATGGTCTTTTGTCTTTTGGGAGGGAGATGCACTACTGAGGTTTCATGCAGGAGACTGCAGCAAAATAATGTTAAATCATCTGTATAGCACGTTAGGAATGATGCATGCATTATGCCTACTTTAATTGTGTAATTACTCTTATGTAAAATGCATGATATATAGTAAACTCTATATGAGACATCATTAATGTAATAACTAGGATATGGTTTGAATCACTTATATTTGCATATATTATATATGCATATATTAACTCCTTTGGCATTCCTAAATGTAAAAATTGCTGCTACAGACATACAGCACTGCATTGTTCTGTGCTAATCACAAATGGGATATTTAAAATGTACATCTTCATTATAAACTGGCTGATTTTAAATCACATATTGCTAAACGACCCACAAGAATCCTACAGTGAGCAACATTGAATGTGTTGATTAATCTGAACTTGGTGTATGAAGTTAACTGAAGTGTAAATATAAGAGACGTCTTAGTCTAGCAGTGGACTAACATTTCTGTCAGGCGGAATGTGCTACAAGAGACACAGCTGGGACTGAAGCTGCAGGTCCACAGCCACAGATGTCCACTCTGGACTCCATTCCAGTCAGTGTGGAGAACGCTTGAGCAAAACACACACAACAAATGCCATTGGTACTGAGGTTAAAATATACATTTACATTTTTTTTTTTTAATCAATCATTCAAATTTGTCACCATGCTAGTGTACAGTGATATAATGCATTTCTCATGGGCTGCCACAAATAAATCAAATAAACACAGACCCATCGGTGTTACGCATAATTTCCATTCTAATAATACGTTTCTAATTAATTGCAAGTCTGTGTGTGTAAAATATGCTGCAGCTGCAAATGTGAATGTCTAGCCTACAGCAGTAGCGTTAGCGATACCCCATGCTTGTATTACTTCTATAGCATAAGCTGGTGAAAACCATTAACATTCCCTTTAGGCTCACATGCACTGGGCTCAACAGGTACATGTTTGAGGACACACCTGAGCAGGGCAACATTACTGTAGGTAGTGGGAACCCAGCTTAACTTGCCCACATTGAAAACTGTGTGCATATACTAAAAATATGGGTCCAAGTCAGTCCCAATTGTGTCTGGTAGCGGTCCAGTGGTTAAAGAAACGAGCTTGTAACCAGGAGGTCCCCGGTTCAAATCCCACCTCAGCCACTGACTCATTGTGTGACCCTGAGCAAGTCACTTAACCTCCTTGTGCTCCGTCTTTCTGGTGAGACGTAATTGTAAGTGACTCTGCAGCTGATGCATAGTTCACACACCCTAGTCTCTGTAAGTCGCCTTGGATAAAGGCGTCGGCTAAATAAACAAATAACAAATAACTTAACCATTTTATATCACATCCTTGAGATAAACCTTTTTAAACTTTGAAATCCTGGCTTTATATGGCTCATCCTTTAGTATATGAAACTGTGGTTATATAATGTAAATATGATATATATATATATATATATATATATATATTTATACTGTATATATATATATATATATATATATATATATATATATATATATATATATATATATATCATATTTACAGTCTATAGCCGCAGTTTCATTCCTACAGTACTTTCATTCCTACAGTACACTACAGACACCCCTCTGAGAGTGGTAGAGAAAAGCAGACTACCTAAGCACACACTTCCAGGAGTCAGTGGGAAATATGATCTGAACAAAATAAATATACACCCTCATGCTCGACTCAGTCCCACAGTTACAAAGTGGGCCCTTGCCAGCACCCAACTGTATAGAATGTAACAAAGCACAAGAATCCCCTGCTTCCATTGACTTTCTAAGTGAAATCCTTAGCCATAGTTAAAAACACAGCAACGTTTCGGCCAGACAGCCTTCTTCAAGGGCCTGAGGTACTACACTGCTTTACATGTGGGGAAATGTGCATTTCCAAAGGTACATTGTGACTCTCGCTAATCTGAACCAGTTCGGACTGGACCAAGTTCACGTTACTGATGTGTTCGAAGCATTGATTGTGAGTCGTACCATACATGACATAGCGTGGTTTGGATAAAAAGGCCAGATCAAACAACGATAGCAATTTACATGATGAATTAGAAATATAGTGATTGCACTTTTTTGATGCCAAAAGGCTCTTATGTTTTTTTTTAATAAATCAAGATACTTGAGATACTTTATCAACTTAATAAAAACAAAGCCCAAATCATTGGTGAAGGATTCCCAGACTAAGTCACAGTGCATTCCTGTGAAGGCACTGTTTCTTTTTTTTCCTGAGGGAGTGTAAATAGAGTCTTGTGAAGACAGAAACAGGGAATATTCTAAAACTCTTGAATGAGCCCGGGTTCCATGTCAGATGCGCTACTGCTGGAGACTTCTGACAGATGGAAATTGAGAAATTGCTTTCTATTCATGCTAAATGCTACCCAGTCTATTCTATACTAATGAAAGCCTTCAAGACTTTTTATCGGGGGTAGATTAATCTAATTGTGCTGTAGTAGACAAGGGGACCAAGAACATATTGCTACCCTTGTCTACAATACAATACAACAATACTAAAGGGCAATGGTAGCTCAGGAGCAGTTACTATGATACAATATGCACCATCGTAGAATGTGGAATCAATGGTATCTTAATGGTATGAACCAATACACACTGGTTATCCATTGCAATACCATGATACCATATTCGTACTAGAATGCTAATGTATCAGGACCATTGTGTAATATTTGTTCCAGATCTACTGTGCTCCCATTCCTGACAATGCTGTGATGTGCTAATGGCTCTATACTGTTTTTTAGGGCAATGGCATCATTTGTAACAGTATCTAAATGGAAAAACCTCCCATTATTTCTCCACAGTTCACATGTTTGTACCATCTACATTCTTTTCTCAGTCAACAGTAAATGCTTATCTTAAGGATGTAAAATATAAATGGCCTACTTTGTAGGGGGGAAATATATTCAATGCTAAATAAATACCATTGTACTAAAACCTGCCAGATAAGACAAGCAGTAAGTACAAAAATAATGGTACTTTACAGACCAAGTTAAAGGAGCCAGCAAGGGGTGTACATATAGAGAACAAAATAAACAAACAAACACACAATGGGTGATCTGTGGGGGAGTTGATATCTGCAAAGGAGCTAAGAGTTTGAGGAGAAGAGGATGATTTAAGCGGATATTGTATTCAAGGTCAAACACGTTTCAAGAATGGTTGAGGTTTCCATTGTATAATCGAAAGCTCTTTAGGGGATTTCCAAGTTAGAGTAATCCTTTTTATCCACTGATATTCCAAAAAAAAGGAGAGGAGCAGACAGGGTTGAGCTGAGGACTGGAAACCAGAGGTTTCCTCTATCGAATTTCATCTCAGCCACTAACTCACTGCGTGACCCCCAGGGGCAATGGACTTCATTTTGCTGTGCCCTGGCCTGTTCATCTGCACAGATTGAGCACATTAAGAGTGCTACTCCAACACTGGAAAATGAGAGCTGAGTGTATCTAAATACATACGTTTATATAATCATATTAGTATATCTGAGTACTTTATCCAAAATATACAGTCGCAAAAGTATTTGGGTCAGTTAAAAAAATGAGAAAAACCACACAGAAAGTGATTTCTATAATTTCTAATTATTCTATTGAAAGATATAAATTAAAGTAGAAATCCAGCTTTATAATAAAACAAATTATTACATAGCACGCATAAAATGAAAAATAGCATATAACTCTCTCTCGCTCTCTCTCTCTCTCTCGCTCTCTCTCTATAATTTTAAAAAGGAAAACTGCTGTGTACCATAAGGTGAATAATGTGAATAATGTGTTTTTGTTTACGACTGTAAGTTGCCCTGGATAAGGGAGTCTGCTAAGAAATAAATAATAATAATAATTGATAAAAAAAAAATCAATTATATCAGGATGTTTCAGACTACAAGTCCTTCTTCAGCTGGATGGAAAAAAAATATATATATTATATTTAAATCTATCCCTGTAGACAAACAAAGGTCCATCAATAACACTTACCGGCAATAAAAAAAAACACAGCAAAATTGCATCCCAGGTTTACTTCTATTTAAAGTCAAGCTGTTTCTGCCTAAGACGCAGTTGTAAATATAGGACTATAACTTGATAAATGGTTATAATTGACTATTTATGATGAAAGCTCATATTCGTAATTACTTGTGAAAATGCATTAGCAAAACAAACATGCTGAGCTATATGGCAAATATCAATTTTTTTAATAAAATGGAATTCCTCTGGGAAAACTTTTTTTTTGTAGGCTTTGGATTTGTTAACTAAGACAACAGAGTAAGAGTCTTGAAATTATTTATCTTGCTTTCATCTGCATAGATGCATGCCAAGGGATTGTACAAATTATTTCAAAGACACTATGCAATGTTTACACCTTTTAGAGTGTGAGGGCTTTTAACAAAAAAACAAAAACAAAGTCAGTTTTCCACAAGGATTTAGCTTCTGAGGTTAATGAGAAAAAACACACCCTTAGTTTGTTTTTTACATTTTAAATGTATTTATTTAACCAGGATAGAACCCTTGAGATGCACATCTCATTTACAAGGGGGTCCTGGCAAGAGAAGACGGCAAGAAATAACATTAGAAAAGCAACGTCAAAAAAGAGACAAATCATTCAGACAGGACAGAAACAGGTAAAACGATACAGTATTACAAAATGAATGCATAAAAAAGTAAGATAAATCCAAATTACACGATCCTGGTCATGGTCAGTATTTACCAGATCTGCAACCCTGGTCAGATTTAAAATAAATATTTATGACTGACTTAAAAAGGTATTGTGAAGAGGCCGTTTTTATATTTGATGGGAATACATTCCAAAGATTACAAGGCCCATATTAGATCTCAATTCAGGGTTTAGCTACACATACAGTATATTTGTTTAATTAGCTTGACTAACTAACAGGGTTAGAGTTACTGTTGTGTTGATATTTCAATCCCTACCCTTTGGTACTTCTCTTCTGCTCCCATATAGATTCCTCTGTTGTTTCAATATTTCTGATTCAGTATTTGCATTTCAATCTGTTACACCAAGCCAATAACACCTGTTCATACTGCATATCGATATAAACAAAACACATACTCGTCTTTGAACAATAGCAGTTATTCCGTTAATCTAAACAGACCCACCACAGTTTAAATTAAATTAGAACCAAGCCTGTAATTTTACTTCCTATTAAGAACAAAACATCATGATATTTTCTCTCAAAGTCCCCTTTTAATGACTTGGACAACAACAGTATTTACATCCGCCCCCCAGTTAAATGGATTGAAGAGATGCCCATTTCTATCAACAGGCATAAGTATTCTTTAATTATGCATACAGGTTTTAACTCTTCTGTATTGCATCACATGAACACATGACACGAGTCACATGACTACAGCTGTTAATCCTAATCATTTCTATGTCATTTTTTTTTTTTTTTGACCTATCAGTTCCAAGTTAATGCAGTGCCATCTTTGAGATACCATTTTGTTAATAGATGCTCAATTTAAGATCTGAGGAGAGAAGCACTCAATGCAAATTGCTCCCTGGGTTTTTTTTTTTTTATATATATAACGGTTTAAGAAGTGCCAAATCAGAACTACTCATTAGAAAAAAAAAACAGGAAAATGCAAAGGGCATTTCCCATGTTTAATACAAATCCATGCTTCTAAAATTAAAATACTTGCTAGGTAGGTTAATAAATCACCAACCATTTAAACTGATGTAATGTATAACAAGTATTCAGAGGTGATTCTTGCAAGAGAATAAAATAAACTGCTCACCTTGCGAACGTAAATTAAATCCTGATAAGGTCACAGCACCGGGACAGCTTATCTTCTAGGTCTTCTTAATAGAGGCATTCTTACCTTAATGCTGCCTCACTAAAGCAAAATTATAATTAATATTTCTATCCCTTTCAATTTGCAATGATAACTTGAGTCCATTTTTAAATGTACTTTTAATGCAAACGAGTCCAACTGCATTTAATGAAGAAACAAAAAAAAAGAAGAAAAAGCTATTACATTACCATGCGATGTTTTCTCATGGGAATCCAATTGTATTTGGAGTCTGGGAGGATAATATAGTGGGAGGATAGTAAATTGGGATGCTTTAGCCAAGATAAAGAAGTCAGATTACTCAGGTTTCTGTTCTGCCCTTGTGTTTAGAATGACCTCTAGCTCTATCTGCTGTTTAAATGGACAATGTGGAGCCTGATTACTGCCCTATAATATTATAAAGGTTGGTTATATACCAATAACTACTCAACAATTAAAGTGAAACTGTCTTTCTTCATTTCACATACACATGCAAACTGTTTGGTTTCTGTTGATATCCTCTCTCAAAGTCTGTGAATAAAGCACCTTGTTTTCCACTGTGCTGCAATGATAAGGGATTTTATAAGGTCAAAAAATGATACAACAAATCACACTTTCTGTATTTGCACCATTTGCTCTTTTATTATTGAGATATCTGATGATTCTAGTCCACTGTGATGTCATACCTGCATTAGTATTGATCTTTCATCAGTCATGGAGGTAACAGTGATATCAAATGAAAGACCTTCATGAATCCACCATATATTGAATGTGACATACATTGGGATAGATAATTTAATTGAAAGACCACTTTCATCTCAACTTAGTAAGAGGAAGTAGACAATCCAATCCAAAGTTAGTTTTCTTAAAACAATACATACATATATAAATAAATAAATACAATAGTAACAACAGAAAAGCCCCAGTGAGATAAATCAGAGATAGTGTCTGCTAAATGACTAAATAGTCAGGCAGCAGAGGGCTTTTGACAGTCAGCAAAGACATGTACAAAACACCTGCCATTGTACAAGGTCCCAGAGCCGATGAGAAAGCCTGTCTACGTCATGAAAATAATCTGACAGTCAGTAGAGAGCTTTTGACAGAGATGAACATCTGTTTTTTGAGGAAGCCTGTCCCAGTATTGACTGAAATGCAACAAATTGGAATCAGAAAAACACAAGGTTTGTGTTAAAAAAAAAAAAAAATCCTGGCTGCATTTCAAACTCAAAAATGTTAAAATAAAAGGAAGGAAACTATATCACTCAATCTTAAATTTTACTTTATATTGAAGTTTTAACACCTACTCTCCTGTAATGGAAATCATCATCCACAACTATTAAACACTCAATACTGCTGCATTTATAAATACTAAAAGAAACTTTATCAGTGACAAACATTTTGAAACCTTGGGATTAAAACTTACTCATGTTACAACCATGTTGTCTTGAGCTGAGAAAATATAATACAAACTAACTGCAGAATTCAGGACAACTGGAAAGGAGTGCGTGATTTAATGAACATAAATACTGAATTAACTGCTCTTCAAAGACAAAGAGAAGGAGATGTGATACCTTTTATTGGACTAACTAAACATTAATTAATCACAAGCTTTCAGGACCTCAAAGGTCTCTTCTTCAGGTGAAAGTAGGAAAGAGAGATTGATGTTCAATCTCAATCTCTTTCCTATTTAAACCTGAAGAAGAGACCTTTCAGGTCTTGAAAGCTGTTATTGTAAATGAAAATAGTACAGAAAGTAGAATAATTTAAATTTGTAGCTGCATTTGAAATTATATGTAATTGTTTACTTCTCTTACCATCACCTGGTCTCTGGACTCAATCACATGCTTTGCAGTACAGGGAGCCTGAGCAAGGGTCATGTCTATTTTAAAGCAGACAGAACACAGTCTCTGAGAGGCGATGCATAAAAGTGACTAGGATTTAATCTTCCTTGGAATTAGAACATAAGAAAGTTTACAAACTAGAGGAGGTCATTCAGCCCATCTTGCTTGTTTGGTTGTTAGTAGCTTATTGATCCCAGAATCTCATCAAGCAGCTTCTTGAAGGATCCCAGGGTGTCAGCTTCAACAACATTACTGGGGATTTGGTTCCAGACCCTCACAATTCTCTGTGTAAAAAAGTGCCTCCTATTTTCTGTTCTGAATGCCCCTTTATCTAATCTCCATTTGTGACCCCTGGTCCTTGTTTCTTTTTTCAGGTCAAAGAATTATTTGACTTCAGCCAACATTACATGACACTACATCACAAGTATATATAAATTAACAACTAATACATTTATAATACATGCAAATGCTGTGAGGAAGGCTAAAGATTGAATAGGCAGTAACTTATAAGAAGAGTGCTCGCCATAGTGGGAAATAGTTGAATAACACTATTCACAAATGAACTAACAGTACTCTTTTAAATTTCCTGAAGTGTTTTAAATACTTGTGTAACCCTAATACTACCACTACTACTGCTAATAATAATAATACACTTACTAGATGAGTCCTCTAGATGCTAGAAGCCAAAGCTCTGTACATTGCTTGGTTCAATCTATGCTGCAGTATATAAACTACAATCACATTTTCAAATTATCAATGCAATCCAAATCAAACAGAAAACTTGTCTGCACTTTCTGTTTCATTCGATTTGCATTGAACAGACTATATATAATCAATGCAATGCAATTCAAAAAGTTTTTATTTTCACTACAGTACCGGCATGTCGGCAACACAGCAAAACAATTCCATGCTCTGAGTTGACTTCGTCTAAGATCTGACTGTTTCTTCAGCTGGGGGTGTAACATCACTTTCATTTCATTGAATTGTGAATTTAATCTGCCCCCTTGAGCCTTTTTTAAACATGAATGAAACTGTCCCAATGGACTGCTTTGATTTGACGCATTAATACCTTTCCATGTACCGCAGTAGCGCAATCTATTGTATGAATATTAAATGGGAGGCTGTTGCAGTGCCCCTTGAGGCTGCTAAGTGAGAACCCATACATTACAAGGCATCGGTCCTGTGTCATATTAGAGCTGCGCAATTTTAAAGAGCATCGTTCAAGCACAAACTAGCTTTTTTCACACTTGACTGATTGCAAAAATAACTATGGATAAAGGTCAAGTAACTGGGTTTTTCTATTTTAGTTTAAAAAAATGTACTCAGGAATGAAAATCTGCTGTGTCAACCTAGCATGAAATTGTTATGCAGTTACAAGTCTTTTAGGACAGCTAAACATCAATTTAATTCCTGGGCAAACTGCCATTGTTGGTAATTTTTTTGTTAACTTCCACATGTGCAAAGTTATTGATGCCAAAAATGACATACAGATCGGTCCACGCACTCATCTGCAGATTGACAGATGATTTATCCTAAATAACCTACCACAAAACAAACTAATCCATCTCAGCTATTTACTTATCTTTAGCCACAATTTGGGTAAAATTGAAAATAACCTTCATAATTTGTTTCTTAATGTGGCCTGCTCAGTCAACCATGGTCTATAAACAAAAAAGTGGGAATTCCATTATAAAGTGATACATTTGAATATGATACCCAATCATAAAGGCATTGAATATACTAACCTCTAACTTTCTATGGAGCTTGATCATTTGCTGCCTTACGGTTATGACTGACCACTGTTTACATTTTATAATATTGCAATTCTGGGGTTGCGGGGGTAGGGAATTGTACCATGCAAAAATACCCGTCATGAACTGTATACTTTACAGTTACTGAGCTGATGTGTTGCTAAGATCCTGGGGCCAAATTTTTACTGTGCTGTAATGATAGGTCATGACATTTAATTTTGTAAGGTCAAAATATGATCCTACTTTCTGTAATTACAACCATTTCATATTTTTATTTTACTAGAATAACATTTGTTTTTATATTGCATGTCCCTTTAACTTAAATGAAGGATATTTTCAAGACAACTTTATGAGGGAAAAGTGGAAAACCAAGCCACTGTTCCCCCTTACAACTGTGGTTTGGCCCCCAGTAAATCTAACCTGTGATTACTCTTCCCCTAAACTGAACAAATACTTAACAAATTAATAATTCAACCACACGCATGGAAAAATGTGTAAATTACTCATATAATTATTTGTCAATAATACAGTCAAACAGCCAACTGTTTAGCTTTGATTCTAGTGGGAGTTTCACATGATGCTTTGCGCCACCTGGTGGCTATAAACTATAATTGTGAAACTCATTTTCAAAGATGAATAGTTATTTCGTAATCAAATTACAATCAAAATCACACAATGGCAACAATTCAAAGGATCTTAGGGCTAGTGGGTCTATGTACCAGCATTAGATATAAGACTCCCCCTGCTTTTTTATTTATGTACGTTTCAAAAGGTAGCAGTATTTAGATACAGTATGTCTCTTTGTAGATCAATAAAATACACCGATTAATATTTGAGTGAGACTCTGCTAAATATAATCAATTTTTATTTGTGACGGCTTGAGGCAGTGTTATCAACGGGGTGTCCTTTCAATTGACTGCAGTGAAAAAGGAACAATCTCCACGATTAGCCCTGCAATTTAAGATCCCAGCTTGACCAGTTGTGTTAGTACAGGAACTATTGATCCTAACAGACAGAAGGTCAACAGTTGACAGGTCTGGTTTGCCATCACATGTTATTCTTACATGTCAATTTTAAAATGACTTGGCTTGGAGCATTTGATTTGATTTGAAAATATTTTTTTTAAATATAAAACAGCTAATTTGGGTTTTCAAGGAGATTTGAAACCAGTGCACTCACATACCGAGAGTCACTATTTTTTTTTTTTAATAAGGACCCCTATAAACTACATTCGGTTACATCCTATTTAGCATACACAGACCAAGATCAAGTTTACATGCAACAAGAAAGTGTATCAAGTTTGTGCCTTGCTTCTGTCTGTATTAACTTGTGTGTATAAAATGTTCTTCTGGTGTGCATACTTGCAACTTACTGTTCCTTTCTGCGTGAATTCCGTCTGCATCACATGCTGAACAAAATACAATTAGTCACTGAAACCCTTAACTGTTAATCTTATGTGTCCTTTTCCATTAACGTGCTGGTTTTAAGCTAACTGTGTAAAACAGACACAGTGCCACCCACAGATGTAATAAGAAACTAGATGAGTCGGTTTTCATAACGCTGGCTCATCTGTACTGCTTGGGTTACAATTCACTGCTGCTTTGTGGCAAGGCTGTTTTCTTGAGGTGGTGTTGCAGTGATGCTGGGTGGCAAGTTGGCATTGTTTTCGGTTAACTACTGTTCCCCAGTTAGTGGAGTCGTGCTGCTTAGAGCTGAAGGATTAGGCCCAGAGCAGCAGTGCTTGATGTATTCAGTGCCCAAAGTAGGGCTTATAGGTCAACTGATTAACCTGATATGGCTGTCTGGCTGTGAGTTCTTGCCATCTCCTTCGTGTCACACTCCAGTTTTTGATATATTTTAATTAAGTCAACCTTGCTCATTTCATCCAGTCTGGTAACCAGGAAGATTGGCCATCAATTTCACTTTCCCATGGGCCACTAGATTTCACAGGCGTAGGAACCACGGGGGCCAAGGGGCCCCACCAATATTTTGTTTTGGAGGGCCAGATTATCTTTTGGCAGTTGTAATTACTAACTGTCCCTGCAGATTTCCTTTTTTTTTTCTTTGCTAAGTAAGTCATCATTATTATGAATATTATGGTGCCTTATCCATGGCGACTTCCAGGGTTTTTCAAGCATTCAAATTATTATGCACCTGTAAGCATATTTTTCCTATTTTTCATTCCATTTTTTTTTCTGTACTAATTTCAATATTAAATGCCTGAAACAAATTTTTCTGAGAAAAATGTAATCTGGTTGATCATTACATTTTATAAACTGTGGGTAATTATATAATTTCATGCATGACATCTTGTTACAGATAACTGAAATATGGCCCAGCAGCAAAGAGGCAAAGGTGGGGAGCAACAAATCTTGTTTAGCTTTGGCATTAAACGCACTCTATTGAAAGCATACGGACTTCGGGTTGTGTTTTATGTTCCAGGGTATTACCCACCAGCTAAAATAATAATAATATTTTTTTGTTACGCGTTCTGTTAATAATTATCAACGCAGACAATAGTTGCAAGAGTTTATACAGTACAGTGTTGCAAATATTGAAAATAAATATAATTACAGCCAGTAATACATCAACCTTGATTTTGAAATCACTTGCATTTTTTAAGTGTTGCTAATTCGTTTAATATGTGAAAGTAATAACTAAAATTGCATAAAGCAAACCCTACCTAACATACTGTACATGTAAAATACACACAGACATATTTTTGCAGAATGCTACAGAGTTAATCACCATAAATTAAATGGTAAGAAGCAGGAGAGGGTTGTGCCATGAAAAGGAAACACACGCTATTAAAAAAAAAAGAATAAAAAAAGAAAAGCTGGTTCATTTAACGGTTTTCCCTCTCGGGTTAAATTTTTAAACATACCTGCATCCCTTTCCTGAAAGCTAAAAAGAAAGGCTTACTGAGTAACACCTGCCAAAGCCATAACTTCCCGTGGTATGATTGGTGACCTTCTCATGCCCCTTTTTCAATATTCTACTTTATTGCAACTGCTTACTGTCACTCTGTACCCATGTCCCGCCCCTGCTATTCCATATATGGTAAGTGCAGCTTCGGCTCGCAGCTGCATCTGGCCGTCTCCACATTGATATTAGCTGTACACAAGAGGAACTGCGATGAGTAGCGGTTTGAAAACCTTTCAAATTAACAATGGAGCTTTTTAAAACGTTATCCTTGGTCCTGTGGATTTTACTGGTGAAAATAAAGCAAGATTGCACCGCCGAGGAAGGTAGGTTCATATTTTAATCACATATTTCATATTTTAATCACTTTTACTGTATATATATATTCAAAAGAAACACACCAAAAAATGTGCAACGACATGCAGGTGTATGCAAAAAAGTTTAAATACAGTAATGCAAATTAGGGGATCTTATGCAAGACTGTGGTTTTAGAATTGCATACTTCAAAAGGGCTTTAGCACATGACTTGAAGATTTAGCTAGGTAGATATGAATGACACATTTAATAAGAAGTTTACGTTGTAGAAGCAGTTTTTCCACCGTACTGATGACTGGGGGGATGTAGATAGACGGGATAGACACAGTATTCTAGGTTTCGTGCTTGACAAATCTCATTATGTACATATGTCTTACCTGTGATCATTTCACGACACAATATGTTTAGTGCGTTAAACATGCATATACACATAAAAAATACCTAGCACAGCACCGGATTTACATGGTTCTACAGTAGTAGGTTGATAGTATTTCACACGGAATATATATATAGTTACGAAAAGTTAGGCGAGCAAAAAGTTTTATGGTTAAAAGAACACATGTTTGGCTTTTTTTGTTTATTTTTAAAAGATGCATATATCATATTTTAAACAACAGGTACTTTAATAATTTGAGAAATACACTATTTACTTTGCAGATACATTGTTAAAAAGGTATCGTTTGCAAGGGTCGCTATATTTTTTAATGCGCTCTCCTGAGCGATACACCGTTACGAATAGCATACTGTAGTTACCGACTAGCACTTCTGTCCGTATTTCTTAACATAAATAAATACATACATATATGCGGTATTAATAAAAATCACATTAAAATGTATCCGATAGCGGGTGCTTTTAAAGAGGTACGGTTCCAGGTGCCTTTTCGATGTTATGAAAGATATTCCGCCCAAATGAATACAGAAATACATAAATCTGGGATATGGGAGTCTTAAACTTTCAGTCATATCAATTGATTTACAGTAAAATAGATTTCAAAGTAAAACACATCCTTATACGTTTAGTCCTATTTATTTTCCATACATTCCCATGTCGGTTTATAATAAATTAAACAAACTTTCTCAGGGTTGTATTCATTAGCAGTTTTTTGTGTTTGTTTGTTTTTGTTTTTTGTTTATTAATAATACTCTATATCTGTTATTATCAAAACTTGGCTGAGTACTTCTTTATTGAAATACTTGATTGATTTCACCAGGAGAACATTGGGAATATATATATATATATATATATATATATATATATATATATATATATATATATATATATATATATATATATAATATGCTGAACAGCGTTTTCTGTGTGTATTATTTGACCACTTTTACTGTTAAGGGCATCATTAGTGAGTCATGAAACCCTACTGTATTTAAAGCTTTTAAGTAGCTTTTTCTGAGCCTCCATAGGGGGTACATTTACATAACTCCACGGCATACTGTATGCATAACCTTCACAACTCTAAACAACACATCCACCTAGAAGACAAGCCAAACCAATGTTTTATATATATATGTTTCTACTAATAGAACACACGACTTGGGTTAAATGTAGGGGACACATCATCCTGACTTAGCTTCAAAATGAACACTTTTCAGGGAATTTATAGATTTTTTTTTTTAATGGCAAATAAGGAGTCTACTGTGTGAAATACTTTATAATTGCTATAGTGCTATAGTAATAAAGTACAGATTAAGTGTGTGTCTGTGGACTACTATGCTGTTTTTGTTCCTGTTCAATGTGGTGTACGTTTATTGTGCTCTCCTGAAACTGGTATTAAATAGCTGATATCAGTCTCAAACCAAACCACCTCAGACTGGGGAAAGACAGGGTTAGCGATGCACAGATAACCTTGTGTTGGAGTGAATAGTGGACGTGAATACAATCCATAGATATGACTTCCTAGACGTGTAAAAGAAAAAGGAAAATAAAAAAAAACCTGGATCTGCCTTTTTAGGACTAGAATGGAATGATTTTGTAGAACATTCTAAAGGTCACCAAGTAATGAAGCTGATCATACTGTAAGTAATGCAATCACATATCACAGCTTGCCTCATTAACATGACAGGGGTTCTTCTTTAAGCATTTGAAATGTCATATTTGCATGTGCTTTTAACATGTGTGTTTTGTTTCACTGACGTATGGTATATAGTACAGTATGGCTGCATACAGAACATAACTAAGTGTATGCCCAGCGTATATCTAGATGATGGAATACAAGACATGGCAGGATCCACACACATTTTAATGCTATTCAATGAATGGATTGGATCTTTAGATAATGACAATTGTGATAAATAAAACAAGACAAAGATATGAGTCACCACTAACTCACAACAGGTGACAACATTGATCAAAACCTTTTAATGGTTTCCATTGACAGTAAGATATCCCATATCCGTAACTGGATTGGTAGTGTTCAACATCAGAGTGTGTGAGTTTCAATCCTGTGAAACTGATGACTTCCCAGTGTAAATAATGGATACCGGTGTTTTACCATTAGGAAGATTTTTTTTTGGCAATGCTGTATAATGTTATGAGTAATACCAGAAGGATAATATTAACACATTAGAATTGATACCTGCATAGAACACTGGTTTCTTGCCCTTCAGAAGTATGATATGGTTGATTTTAATGAGTGCAGAAATGACAGAGATATTTACACACAAGGTAAGAATTAAGAGATCGAAATGCACTCAGTTAAGATGTTAAGCATATTTCATACTGTAGTCTGATTTGAAGGCTGACACTGGGTTCTATTTATTCCTGGGACTAGCAAGAAATCTCAATTTTAGTGAACTGCAAACAGTTACAATTTTCAGTGTATTGATTGCTGCAATTGATCTCACAACTTTTGACGTCTCGCCCACATATCGGTTGGTATCTGACTGCTCTACGAAGCAGCCTGCAAAGTCAGACGAGTTATGTTCAAGTCAGGATTGAGGTAAGGTTTTTGGGGTAGCTTGGCTTCTGGATATACTCATTGTATTGTAAAAGGCTGCTTTAGAAACTTGCTGGAACACTTTCTGAAGGGAAAAGTTTCTGAAAGGAAGGGAACATTGACGAATTACATGAAATCTGTCATTCTAAGTTAAAACTATAGCAGCGTTAGCAGAACTTCTTGATGTGTTCTTTGTACACATTACATTCAGAATGACTGTACAGTATAGAAATAGTAAAATCAAATGAATGCCCAGTGAATTTTATAGGCTACTGTCAATTTTAAATGTACATATAATAGTTTGCAGTGGACACATGGCTGCAAGAAAAACACGTAGCCTTTTCTAAAATAGTCCAATTGTTTTCTGTTGGTATGATAACCTTAGTGTAGCATATTTTGCACATACGGTACCTCCATTTTCTCCAAGAATACCGAAATAAATACTGAACTTGCAGCGTTTCTTTTTTGTTAAGCTGTTTTGAAAGAGAGTGCTCACTGCTGCTTTCAGTCACTGCCTTTTCTCAACGAAATCTGGCAAAAGCTTCAAGCACTGGGTCATCGTTAGGGCGGAAGTGGGGGCTGCTCTAACACAAACGTACAAATGAAATATTACTAGAACAGATGGAATACTTGGAATTACTTGTGGGATAATTAAACAAAAAATAGCACAACATTCAGCTGTCATTAAAAATCGTCATGATGGATACAGTATCATACATTTCTCGGTAATTATTTATATAATGCACATTTTTTTTATCGTGGCTTCTGTTCGATATGTTATCGTAAATAGTCCCAATCCTAACCAACACTGTGAAAAAGACTTGGAAAATACAAACCACAACTAGAAAGATATCTGTCACCAAGACATATTTCTTCATTTTAACTTAAGTAACAAAGACACCTATGTGTAGGCATCTCCTGGTACTTACATCTTTCAAATCTCATCTCAGATCTAGCATTCTCAGTCCCAGTGAGTACCTCGTTGTGTGGACATACTTGAGTGAGCCTCTGACAGCCTCGTCTGGCTGCAATGTATGTCATTTCAAACATGCCCTTCGTCTTGCCAGCTTTTGTCACTAGGTCTGAACACATGTTAACACTGTTAACTCATAAAGCTGATAAAGCTTTCTTTTGCCACTGAGCGGCCTGTAAGTCTGTAAGCATACAATGTAGTACAACTGGTACTAGTAGTACTAGAGTATACTAAAGCACTTCATTCAAGTCAAATAGTCTTGGAGCAGATTCCAGAAAAAGTGTGTATATATTCTAATACATAAAATATAACTACATGGCTGCATACTGGTTCTTGAATATGGAATGCATGATATTTCTTAAGACTACACGTTCCCTTTGTCATTTTAAGTTTGGCCTTCTATTGTAATTTTAGGTCCTTTTATCTTCATATTAGCCCATTAGGTCATTTTATCTTTGTATTAGCCCATTTTGTGTATTGTGATGTACATTGTACTGCAGATATACATTGTTTTGTGACTGCAGTGTGTTGCTACCTCTATAGGGTGATATGAGTGAGCTCACAATACTGCTACCTCTGCTATCCCTGCTGCCAATTTCCAAAAGACAAATACCTGATAAATAAGAGTATTTACTGCTACACCAGAATTACAAATTACATTTCTGAAGTCCAGAAATTCAATACATCACTATGAACAACCTTTTAAAACCAACAAGTCTCCACCGAATCATAGCCTAGCTATTGAACGCAGCTTATAAGCACCAATCCAGTCTAGGTTCTTTAGTGTTTATAGGTTTCAATGGACGGGTTGCCCAGTGACCCAGCAAATTACCTGCCCTTAAATAAGCTCTCATGCAGATCACAGAATCATATAATTAACAGATTATGTACAGCCCTATGGATACTGTACCAGCATTCCCCCATGCTTTGATTTCTATTGATTCTGTCAGTTTCTACAAATTACAGTGGGAGTGCGGTTGAATCTGCTATACTGAGTTGGAAAAAAAATACTTATGAAACAGCACTTTGTGTTGGCTTTCTTGAAAAACTGTAATATGACTGTATGTACAATCAAGCTGTGGTTACATGAAATAGAAATACAGGTGGTCAGGACATTGAAAAATGAATTGTCAGCAATGGTCATACACCAGGGTTCCATTGTTTGGCTCTGAGTGCTAATTTACATTACAAAAAAAAAAAATATATTCCAAATATAACTATATATTGTACAAAAAAAGATTAATGTTTCTGAATGATGCACGCAAATATTTTTTTGAATTTCAAATAAACTTTAAAATAAATCATAATGGAGATGCAACTGGAAATATCTTGGAACAAATATATCTACAGTAAAAGACAAAGCAAACTAATTCTATTGATTGCTTTAATACTTTTTTTTCTGGATCCCATCTGTTCTTTTTCTATGCAGAGTGAATCACACCCCACAGGTAATTCTCATACCTAATTGATGTTCGGTGGGTCAAGCAGAAGGAGCAGTCACCATAACACCATTCTTAATCATCTCCATCACAAACTGGAATACAGCACTTATCTCCATGCATTCGAGGCTCACAAAGCACTTGGGGTAATTTATTGCCAATCAAAAGAAATCATTAGGCTGAATGAAAACTTTGGAGTTTATGACTGACTTTAACCCATTTGGGAAAATGGTCCATTTTGTAGACGGTTAATATTTATTGTTAAAGTAACTGCTTCCATTTCTGCAAGGTTGAAGATTATGTTCTATTGATCAATATGGCAAATATAGTTACATTTATGAATGATGCCTTGAAACTGGTGCAGTATTGGTAACCCGAGCTGAAGATTATTATTATTATTTATTTCTTAGCAGATGCCCTTATCCAGGGTGACTTACAATTGTTACAAGATATCACATTATACATTATTTCACATATTACGGATATCACATTATTTATTTACATACAGTTACCCATTATACAGTTGGGTTTTTACTGGAGCAATCTAGGTAAAATACCTTGCTCAAAGGTACAGCAGCAGTGTCCCCCACCTGGGACTGAACCCACGACCCTCCAGTCAAGAGTCCACAGCTCTAACCACTACTCCACACCGCTGCCAAATCACTTTTGGCCCTTGGGCAAATGTGTAAAGTTCATTAAAGAGGCTTCTGGACAGCGTGAATGCACACGCTCTACGCTCCTGGCTCAATGGGTGTGCACTTATGAGTGGAATGGGAAAGCAGCAGTAATAACATTGTGTAAGTAACTTGAACTCTGCAACTATTTAAGAGCTGAAATCAATTAAAAAAGGTCTAATTAAGCAAATTACCCTGTAAATTAAGGGTCTAGTTAAGTAATTGAGAGCTCAATTGGAATGAAAACCAGCTGACACAGTGGGTCTCCCCAGCCCGGGGTTGAAAACCATTGAGTTGGAGGACAGATCTCAAACCCCAGTGCACTAGAGCAGCCATTTTGAAAAGAGCTTTGAAACAGACTTTGAAGTTTATAAGTGTAAAAAGTTGTCAGGATGTTAACAATGAAAAGAGAAATTACAGGTACAATATTTAAACAGGTGTAGCATACATGGGGATGTATAATGCTATATTTTTTCAGAATCCTGCTACTTCCTCTTTAAGACTTTAATGGCAATTAAAAGTAGACTTCTGTACATGATGAGAATAGAATATAACAGGATACTTCAAACTTGATACAAAATCAAACTGTAGTACAACCGCAGGTAATTGTCCAGTGATTTTGAGAAAAACCTTTCATAGTGTTTGCTTGTTGCTGAGGTTTATCTACTACTGCAGAGATCACTTTGGGTTCCTGATAACAGAACATTTCTGAGATACAGTATAACATTATTGCCAATGTCATGCTATCTCTGAATAAAGCTGTATATTTAGGACATGAATATAGTCCTGTTTCAGTGAGCTGCCTTGAGTCCCATGGAGCAGAGTCAGATTTATTTTTTTTAAAGCTCTGTTACATTTTCTATCAGTGGAAATGGGGAATACAATTTCTTATAAGCCGAAGAAGCCTGGCTGGTTATTTCATTGATAGTGACACACACTGACACAGGCGTGTGTCTTACAAAATACACTACAGGTTGATCTTTAATATCTTTAAATTATACTGCGTCGAAGATAGAGTCTCGCATGTACTGTAAGCTTCACATATTAAATAGCCACACACTCTCAGACTGTGACAGACGGTTTTGCAGAGAGAGAAGTGAAAAAAAAAACTGCTTAAATGGGTATCCTACAGGCATGCTGCAAGTAAATACCCAACAGAGTTAGAAACGAGTGGTCCTGTATCCATTATAACCATGTTAACTTTCCTGTTTATGCAATAGTTCATGTGTTTGTATCAGTCTGGGCAGGGCCATTTCTCATAACATAAAGTTCAAATAAACAGTATAAAAAAAAAAAAAAAATCAAGAAATTGTGACCGAAGATGATAAGCTCCTGCACAATATCACACAATCTCCACTGAACATATTCTGACTTGGTTACTACCCAGTATTGATTTTTGAATTATATATATATCTTGCTCCAACAAACAATATATATCAAGAAATCCTTGTTGGTTTCAGTTTGCTAGAATGAACTCTATCTCAGTTCATTTCCTTGCAGACCAAAAAACAGCCTTCAGTTTGGTAGTCCAGTTGATCCTATTGCTGGGTTGCATGTTTTGTATGTAAATAAAAGGTTTACTGCTGATTAAAAAAAAGAGACAAATCCTTAAAGTTCTTTTTTGTGTGGATTATTAAGGCTTAACATAATTGGAAACCAATAACCTTTTAGCTGGTTGACTTGATGTTGATTGTTATCACTCTGTAAGCTCGTCTTTCTTACAGCCTTGTCAGACAGGGACGCTCTGTCCTCAGGCTGACCGTATTTTTCTGGGATGAGGCTTGCTATTCCATGTTCATTTCAATTGCCTGTGTGGCGAATGGGTTTTCTGAGGTTGCCACAAGCTAAAACCTAAACCATGTAGGCTTTGCCACGTACAGGTACAGTATGTGGAAATATGTTATCATTTGATTGTAATGTAGTTTTTCTTTACAGACATTTAATGATAAGCTGTGGGTGATACCTACTAATATATACAGCAATGGTGTGACTGTCTGTACATACAGATACAGAACGACTGCCACTAAAGTACAATACATTGTGTGCCGTCAACTATACATTTGTTGATAAATTCAATATTCCTCCTTTTCTCCACTATTGAATAATATTGGTTTCTGTTCTTGCTACTTTAGTTATTTTCCGATAAAAAAGAAATACTCATGATGAGAATTTGCATTATTCCTGTGTTATTCCTTACTCCCACAGATGTGTCCTTTGTTTTTAGCAAATGTTGGTTCTATTTCAGATGAGTGATAATTTCACTGTAATTCCCCGGCTCTGTTTAGAACTTGTCTATTGTACGCCACTGAAAAATCCTGTTGACCGTCACATCCCCCCCCCCCACGGCTCTCAATGCAATAAGGCACAAAGCAAGACATCACACATTGAGTACTGGATCTACATATAATAGCCTGGCACACCTCCACTATTGTTACATAAAAAGACAAAATCACAAGGGGTAAAAACTAGCAAAACTGCATTACTTTCTTTATAGCTACCAACATCTGTTAGGACCATGCAGCAACTGAAATGTATAACTTCATCAGAGCTATAAATTATATTCAGTTTTAGTTTGCTATGTCAGCTATTCTTGAAACAACTGTACTTTTTTTTAATAAGCAGAGACATATTCCTGATAATAAGTGAACTCAGAAACCTTAATATAGTAGAATATATAGGTACAGGTAAGACAGAAGATTTCTGGTTCCTGCTTTCATGGCCAGGTTTGTGTGTGAAAAACTAGTGAAGTATCCACATGGTACACACATACAGTATATAAGGTAGGTTAAAAAACGGGGACAATATTTCAGCAGTTATAAGTCAATTAAGAACAGATAACTTAAACAAATTAAAACCAACTAATGCTAACACAGCAATCAATAAGGCAATGCGATCTGTGCAACTCGACTTCAAAACGTATGGATTATATTACAGTGTATTACCACTGCAATATAAATATACATTTATTTAAAGAAAAGATGACGTCTCAATCCACAAACTTTTAAAAGAGAATAGAAGCACTGACAGTAATATGCAAATGAAGCTGATGTTTCACAAAAAACCTTTGTGTTACAGGCGTTACTTTCAAAATGAGACGACACATCACGCCATTATTACTCCAACACAGTCATTAGTCCTGGAAGTTTTGAGAACGCATTTTGAGATTTTTGAAATGCACAACTGACAGCCAGCAATGGTAATAATGGGGCACTCTATGATTTCACCTACAGAAATGTAAGAGGCCTGGAGGGAGAACTGTTGGCTGTAGTGAGACTTTAAACAGCTCTCATTTCTGAACAAGGTCCTTTTCTTTCATTTCCAAAGCAGGTGTAATTTATAAACATTATCAACTCTGTAGCATGTTTTGTGATCACTAAGAGATTTTGTTATATTAAAGCTATTTTACCACCAAGCAGCTCTCTTGGAATAGCTAGATAAATGTATATCTACTAATTTGTTTAACCCGTCTTTCAAAAGCCCCTTTATCCAACAAGATTTCCATTGTGTATGTGTTTTGGAAGGTTTTAAAATGTATTTAATAGGTCACACCTGAGGAAATCTGTTGTTTTATAGGTTTAGGGGGAGAAGTCTGGATATAGGGGTACAGCTCCCCCGATACCGGACCCTTTAAAGTTGCCATTTTTCTGCTATAAGGGAATACAAATGGCAGGGCTGAGTTGTCAGTGTTTTGATCTCTTGTTTGTTGAGATTCTTATTTCACTGTACCTTGTTGTAAAGCAGGGCTAACTGGAGGACGTCTCGAAGAGTAATGAGGTGAGCTGCTTCGCCTCCACTGAAGTTCACCTTAATGCATTTTAAATGTTATTACTTGGGGTCAAATTTGCTGCGTGTTTAGCATCAGTCATAATTACCAATATTGACAATAGCTTACAATAAAAAAATAAAACACAGTAGAGAGCTATATTACAAAGTGTCCTTAAGGTACACTGTGAAAGAGTATGTATTGAAATTAATAATATACACATACAGCTAGTGCCAAAAGTTTTGCATCACCTACAATTTTAGGATTGAGACAATAAAAAAAACCAAAAAAAACTCTATGAACATAATTTAGATCTTTTATTTAACATAGTGTAATCAATGAACCCACTAAATGATATTTTGTGAAAGTGTACCGGAAGCCATAATAGTTGTACAGCATTTCATGTTAGTTTCAAAATGTCACATTTTTAAATTATTTTCAGTTTTTCGTTAAGTATATGGAAAACTACAAAGCGGTATGTAATTCAACATGTTAACGTAACATTATTCAGCAGGTTTCATTCGACTCTATGAAGCAAAATTAGTTAATTCTATATATATATATGCTTATACAGTAGTGATTGTAGGATCAACCTTCATTTTCTGTACATGACATCACATCAAACCTAGTTCAAGTGTGCACATTTTCTGAAACTGTTCTGTTGGTCCAATACCTATACTTAATGTTCAGCATTATTGATTGATATGCTTATTACTTTGTACAGTTTCATCCTTCTACCTTTCTATCTTGGCAACCACATTGTCTGCTGTTACAGGACCTCCATACACGATCCTATTAGGGTTTTAGATTTACAGTGAAACTAGCTCTACTATCCATGCAGGAGGAAGTAATCAGATTATTATGAAAATGGTGCAATGCTTAAGATTCAAAAGCTGTGTAAGAAGTAAATTGTTCATTCAGTAAAGGCAAACAGAAATAAGGTTGTTGTTTTAAACAGTAATGCTCAAATGTATAATTGCCACTGTAAAATAAAACAAAGGGAGCTAATTAGAGCATTTAATTGAATCTACTCTATCTGACTGGAGTAATTTAATTTAACAACACATGCAAATGTAAACAATACATTACTGATTTTTATATTTTAAACAGTTAAACAAAGGAAAGTTGTAATACATATTAACATATTCCCATACCGTTTCCGTACACTGTGAAATCTTTGATGCTCAT
The DNA here is from genome assembly GCF_902713425.1 of Acipenser ruthenus. Lineage (NCBI taxonomy): Eukaryota > Metazoa > Chordata > Actinopteri > Acipenseriformes > Acipenseridae > Acipenser > Acipenser ruthenus. The sequence goes on from NC_081213.1 coordinate 4,160,211, forward strand.
GCCAGTATTTATATATTTAACAAGCCATTTTAGAATATACATAAAAAGAATTGCTGGCACTCTAAATGTGACCATTTATCTCCGTTGTATTCCATTAAGTTTCTTGAAATGTCCTAGAAAATTATAACAAGAAGGTTTTTAACCCCCGAAGGAAGGTAGCTTCATATTTCCATGTGTCTCGACCATAAACTTGAGAAGTTCCTCAGAGTAAAGCATTGTAGGAATATTAATGAGAGAATAAGCACTGTTAACAAATGCTGATCACTTCAGCTCTCTAAGTTTTAATTGGATCGTTTCACAAAACTCCAGGGTAAAATGTCAAGGTCTTTTAAGCATAGTAACTGTATACTGTGGAGAAGTCAGTACAGTCTCTTTGAATCCTGACTGGTCTGCTCCCATGGGATAATCTGCACCTGACTTTCAGTGACTGGAGACAATTAAACCTTTTTTATTATTATTATTGCTGAGATTAACATCTGCTTTAAAAGCTTGCCACTCTTTTAGAAGCCAGGTGAGGTTACAGCCCCTTTAAAATGATTGTGCCGGTGTTCCAAAGAAGCACAACCTTGGATCAAAGCCCTGCAATGAAAAAGTAAAACTGACATTGGGATATTAATTCAACCTTGCATTGCAAAAGTATGTTACTTGCCCTACCTGTATAACGCTATAGTGATCATCATGTTGAAAACGTCTTTGGTGAAGGAAGATCATTCATTTAGGGTAAGATATCTCTGGGTTTAGTTTTTAGTTTAAAACTAAATTGAAATGTGTCCAGGTTTAAACTTTTAGTGTAATTTGGTTGTTTTCATTACAAATAAAGTGACAGCATTAATCAGGGACGGCCTAGAGCAGTTTATGTTTTCTTCTGCCCTATCAACGCTACCTAAATGATGCATGATAAACACGTACTGAAACCATGTGGTTGGCATTCATTTCATTCGCAATCACGTTTTCAATTTGTGATGATCGCTCCATTATTTACATTGTGTGAATACAGTATTAACATCCCCATAACAAGAAGTAATTGAATGGGTGCTTATGTACTTTAATGAATCTGATTAGTGGGCACATCTGGTACTGGGCTTTTGGACCATATGAAGGGGAGCACACCATTTCCCTATCAAGTATAGGGAGAGTGGAGTAGGCCATAAGTTTTTTTTTGTTTTTTTTTTAAACTGTTGCACAATAAGGTAGTATAGCTTTCCATACTGCTTAATGTAGGATGCTCAATTCTGTATTCTTTCTTACATTTTGTATATTTTGTACATTGTTATAATGATTGTTGCATGTGTAACAGGTCGGAGGCTTTGTATGAACCATTGATCACGCACACCACAAGCCTGGGTTCTCTCTCCATGGGTTTAGACTAGGTGAGAGCCTTCTTTTTAAGGCCATAAGGAGCACTGCACCTTTAAGATATCGTCTAGTGCAGGGGTTTTCAACCGGGGATATGTGTACCCCTGGGGGTACTTCTAAAGGTCATAGGGGGTATGCAGGACTTCTCAGAAATGCACAAAATAAAAATGAAAGTAAAAGAAAATAATGATTTTTTAAATGTATTGTATGTTCTCGAAAACACTGTGTACAATTATGTAATCTTTGTTTAGCAGTCAAAGTGAACCACAGATGAAAACAAATGCACAGAATCTAGCACGTCCACATTGTCCACCTGTACGCATGCGCAATTTCGATTGCGTGGCTCTTATATAGGTGGAGCAGGCGTCGGCCGATTGTGCCTATGAAGAGCGCTCTGTGCTGCTCTTGGTTTTTACTGTTTTAATAATAATAAAAAAAAAATGCTGGCTTAATAAAAAGAAAAAAAGTGTATCATTGGTAGGTATTATAGTTTTGTCTTGAGGTTATTGATGTTGTAAACATTTTAAATGGCACACATAATTATGCTGAGGTGGGAAGTAAATGGTAACGTGATACACATTTACAGTGCAGACTATCATTAGTATAATGATTTACTGAATAGAAAGCGAATACAAGTGTTTCCAAAGAGATTTCTAAGTACTGTCTTTTTTAAATCTGTGCAAAGACATGTAATTAAGTTTTAAGAATTAAGCCTGCTGTTTGGTATGCTGTCTTAAACCAGCAGTTTGTCCGCCCCAGACTGTGTTAATCAGATTATTCTGCCTCTCATTGCAACTGTGGTAGCATTCAGTGAGCAAAATTGTAAGGGGTACTTAAGCTGAAACCTGCCGACAGAAGGGGTACAGTTTGAAAAAAAGGTTGAAAACCCCTGGTCTAGTGGAATATGACTTCCCTTTACAAGAAGGAAAACATTATGTAAAGTGGCCACCTCCAGACACCAGCTGAAGTGCAGTTCTATCAGCAGGCAGTGATCTATAGCGCAGTTTGGAACCTTGTCAGCAGGGCATAGTGGGCCAGGGCTGTGAGACATGTTGTAGGGAGTGATGCAGATAAAGACTGCTTGTCTGTTACGAGCCTGGTTTGAAATGTAACGAGTCAAAAAACAGCTTGAGCATGACCTTCTCTGAAGATTTTCAAGGGTTCGACTGACAGAGCTTGAAGCTTTTAACGTTCGACGGCCGTTGATTAAAAGAGACAAAATAAAACATGACATTTAAGCAATTTATATGTTGTTTTTGTTTTTTAAAAGAACTGCAAAGATAAAGTAATATTGAATTCTTTACACCAAGCATTGGCGTTCAATACGCTAAGCAACACGAGAGCAGTAATTGAATTTAATATGTGCACCAGTCAAACCAATATATAGGTTGTTATGGGTTACTAGTCCTTGAACATCAGTTGAGCTGTGCAGTGCTATAGCTGGAGTTGGACTTACTAGATACTAATTTGAAATGCCTTGTTCTACTTGTAACGCTGCAACATACTGTATATAAACTTAGTAGTACTGAGTGCCTTAGTGATGGTGACAGTTATTTCGAGGGACAAACATCTTTATTTATTGTTTGCATTGTAATGGAAATCACAAATAATGTAGCTTTTCAGGAGTTACATCAACACGGATGAATAGAAGGAATTCGATTTTGTTCTCTGCTTTTTTCTCGAAATGCTAATATCCACTGTTATTCTGTAATCTGCGTCTCCCAGCTGTAAAGATATAGTGAAATGAAGACGAGCTTGCAGGCTGAGTTCTGAGAAGCTGTATCAGCAGTGACTTGTGAATATCAGCATTGTGTCCTGCTCGCAAAGGAAGCTTGGGGCCTAGTGACCAGACACAGAGGTCACCTTGGCATGGAACACCTATGTTGTGGCTGGAAGGGGCACAAATGCTGTGTGCACAGTTTACATTATCATGAGTTGTCATCTGTAACGTTGCAAGGCACTTTTTTTGCAAATACTTAAGGGAAATTGAGGCTTGTTAAGTAGGAGTTATAAATATTAATAATGACACACCATCACCCCCCACACGCACCCATTAAAAAGCCCAGTTATCCATTCACAGGTCATATTAGGAACTCGCACAATGTACAGTAGTTTATTTTGCTTTGGGAGTACAGTATTGGCAAAATAACAGAAGATAATTTAATGAGAATTTTACCTTTTGCCTTAAACACATTTAGCTTTTAGATTGATTAATTGTTATCTAATTGAAGGCTCATAAACCTCTGAAGAATTGCCTTTCCTTCCCACTCATAAAATCATCCATCAATCAATATATAGAGAAATGCTTGAAAAAAAATCTTTACTGAACAGAAATGCTGTCTGGTACATTGGGCTAATACCAGGGTGGAGAATCTCAAAAAAAAAAAAAACCTGCAGGTACTCCTATGCGCAGCCTGGTGTAAACATTTAAAAAAAAATGAGCCAATTTTAGTGCCAATGAATAAACTTCAAAAATGTATAGATATCGGTAGACAATAGAAAACAAAAAAAAATCACCCAAATCACCAGATTCACCAAATATAACCAATTCACCATAAACAAAGAAAGTGAAAATACTTGTACCCTCTGCATGTATCACTCAGTCATGTACTGTAATATTACACTATGCAGTAACTGGAGAGGGAGTTTTGTTTCAAGATATCCTACAAAAAAAGAGGTGATATTATAAAAAAAAACAACTGCTATAAAAAATATATACAAAAAGGTCTTAGTCAGACAATGCACAGTAGAGGCTGACATGTTTTATGTAACAGGCACTACTATTAACAAAAAGGTGTACTGAAAATGATATATTCTCTGAAATCATCCCTATACTTTCCATACCCCGGGTACGTGCCTACGCCAGGACCTAGCCATCCTACATTGATAGCCTTGGATTAGAACACATATCCCTATTGTGTGTGTTTTGTTTTTGTTCTTTTTGCTTATTACTTATCCCTCAATTATATATTCTGTGTGCTTCTCTGTTGTGTTTCTGTCTATATTAATTACCATGAACTACTCCAGAAAAAAATAGCTTTTGAAAAGGCTTTTCAAAGCTGAACAAGAGGAAATGTGATGGAATTTTGTCAGTGTTATACATACTGTACATGTTCTTCAATTGATTTATTTAGCATGGCATGATTGTCGCCACACACTTTCAGGATATATATATATTTAAAACAGATTTGCTATTCAGCAGGGAAAATACTTAAATTAACACTCTACGTTATGAATCGCCATAAACCTGTTTAAAAATGATGAGTTTATTAAGCAAATAAAGGGAGAATAGTGGGTGCATTTAGCTGCTACAGCCTTCATCAACATTGGAAAATTGAAATAGATTTACTGTAATCGAGTGCTTTCAGATATACAAACGAAAATATTACAGACGTTACATTAAGAGCAACAACAGTGATTACTGTTATTTAACAAGCTGCTCGTAATTGTAAAGTAATATTCTCTTGCAGAATGGTCAATCAGCTTCTAAATCATTAACCAACTGGATTTCTGAAGAGTTTAATTTAACACGACAAAGCTTTATGTAGCTAGCGTGGACACGAGTGTGACTTTCTTTTTTATCTTTATGGGGGCAACATTACTCAGTAACTTACTAGTTTCATCATGTACATTGAGAAAATAATGATATATTATTTTTCTCTGCAGAGCGGTTCCCAGAATTCATTGATACACATTTTACTGGATTTGATTTCACATGCCCCAGAAAATGGCTATATTCATTGTTTTGAAGGTTTAAAAGAAAAAAAAGATATATTAATCTGGAGACTAAATTAAAGATTTTGTAACAGTAAACTACTTCAGATGTCTTCCATTCAGTGAACAACTGTCTTAAAGAAGTATTAGTCTAACAGTGGAGGGTACTAACAATGTTACTGACCAATTATACAAATCCATAGGCAGGTGAGACTGACCGCTTGGTTTAATAATGATTGGCACCAAAGCTGCCAAATAACTTGTGATCTTGTCGCCAAGAACCAAGGTAAAGAGATTGCCATTGGTTCATTTCGATTAGTATTTTTTTTTTATTTATTTTTTTTTATAAATTTAGTCGTTGCCAATTAGTTTTTATTATTTTCTCCCCAATTTGAAATGCCCAATTATTTTTTAGGCTCAGCTCACCGCTATCACCCCTGCGCTGACTCGGGAGGGGCGAAGATAAACACACGCTGTCCTCCGAAGCGTGTGCCGTCAGCCGCCCGCTTCTTTACACACTGTGAACTCACCATGCAGCCGCCTCAGAGCTACAGCGTCGGAGGACAACGCAGCTCTGGGCAGCTTACAGGCAAGCCTGCAGGCGCCCGGCCAGACTAAAGGGGTCGCTGGTGCGCGGTGAGCCTAGGACACCCTGGCCGACCTAACCCTCCCTCCCCCCGGGCGACGCTTGGCCAATTGAGCGCCGCCCCCTGGAAGTTCCCGTCCACGGTGGGCTGTGGAATAGCCTGGACTCGAACTCGCGACGTCCAGGCTATAGAGCGCATCCTGCACTCTAGCGAGTGCTTTTACTGGATGCGCCACTCGGGAGCCCCCATTTCGATTAGTATTTTAATGATTGTTTATTTTCCTAACAGAACACCAGTGGACTGTGTAAAATAAACAACTGTAAGAGTGGATGGAATGCATGAGCATTGGCTGAAAATCAGGTAAAATAAGTCCCGGTACCCATTATTGCATCAAAATAGATACTGAATACCTGCAGAATTTCACCCCTGGCTAATACCACATTGATTTATATTGCCTGTGCTGTAGGTGCGTTGCTCATATTGATATGGCTTGTATACATTTCTGTTAAGAAACAATTACATGTGTAAGGAGTGCAGCATACACATTAGTACCTTAAAGGGCTTTAGAGTGGCGTTTCCATACATTGATTCTAGCCCAGCTGGCAGGGATCAAAAGTGATTTCCATCGAGTTGTTTTTGTTTCGAAGACCTACATCTAAATGGACTTGAATTATTGATACCTTTGTTTGCAGTCTCTCAGGAGGCCACAGATTGGCCGTGTTTTGCAAGCAAAAATGTTTTCTTAGTGTCCTCTCTCAAGCAGGGTTGAGAAAAAAAGGTGGGGCTGGCCTATAGATAGAAAAGACAGCAGTTCTATCCAGGATGCACACATTCCAGGTACTGTGTTTGAAGTGTGCGAGAAAACAGTTAAATAACTTCCAAGATTGTTGTCAAGCTAAACATCTAACACTATTTACATTGCACATCATGACAATGTGCGCTTGCAAATAATTATGCTCATATCAGTCGCCAGGGGATAGCTGTTTTGGGGTAACACTTTGTTATAACAATTTGAAACTGTATGTTTCATTTCCCCACATTTACTGTATGAAGGAGTTTTCTAATCCATACTCAAACATCAATCCATGCAAGAAAACGTCAAAAAACAGCATGTGCACTGCTAGCTTGCTTACACACGTAGAAATACTGAATGCACGATTAATTAGCGAAGAGTTTATGATTTACTATTAAAAATAGGCAGTGGAAAATAACAGTGCTAAAAGTGCATTGTTTAGGCTCATTCTACTTGTGTAACTGCTTAAGCAATTGGGCTGCATTCTGGGTAAACTCTCTTAGGTGCTTATCTTTCCCGTGCATTTTAATGTTAATTTCCTTTCAAAGTCGATGATATCAGTTGTCAGAGAAATGCATAAAGTAGTCACGTTTGATAGGCTGTAAGGGAGTACTAGAAATTCAAGGAGATATCAGAACATAGACCCAAATAATCTTTTTTTTAATCTGCACCCGTGTCTTTTGAGCATCTTCTATAGGTCCTACCGTTCACCTTCCTTTCCTAGTGGAAGGTGCCGAGTAGCTTTTAGCACCATCAAATTGTAATAATAGATAACCCATCGATATTCCACTTTGTAGTCTCGCAGTAGGGGGGTTATTTGGTTTCCTTTATGATGGCAACATGCTTCATTTATTCTGTTTGAACTGGGTGGAGTGTTTCTCTATAAAGTCTTTGCTCTGACTCACGAAAAAAAAAAAAAAGATATATATATATATATATATATATATATATATATATATATATATATATATATATAAAATCAGAGTGTTTAATGTGTTTTTATAAACTGAATGTTGAAAAATGCTTTCAGACATACCTCTATAAATTTTGCCAACCGGTCATTTCTATGAACATTTCCAGGACATATAAAAACACTTAAAAAGAAATACTGCTCCATAAAACTGCGGGACTGTGACATAGCTTAATGTTGTTCAATATGAAGTCAGCCATACTCAAGGGTGACGTCTCGTTTTAGTAATTGGACTGCTTAAAAATGGTCTGAAACAGAGAATAAAAACGATCTGGAGTGCAACAGCACATATCTTCATTATTTCTTTGCTCATCATTCTGAAGGCTTGCTCTGGTAAAGAACATGTGTGACCCACAGATCAAACAGTGTTAATCCTGCAAACAGTATAGGTTCTTAAGGAGCTGCCTTGGGGACAAGATTAGGGCTGTTGATTCTTGTTATTTATTTTTACGTGCAATGTTTGCAGAGAACAATCTCTTACTTGTTTCAGTGTCAATACAATTAGAAGCCATTCAGTGCAGTTAGACCTAAACATACAGCTATGGCCAAAAGTTTTGCATCCCCTAGAATTTTAGGATTGACACATAATATAAAACCATATGAACATAATTTAGATCTTTTATTTAACATCATGTAATCAAAGAAACTAGAATGATATCGCAAAAGTCTACCAGAAGCCATAACAGTAGTACAGTATTTCATGTTAGATTATCCCAGCGGTAATTAAACCTTTATACAGTAAATATTCCTAAAGCTATTTACTCCAAATCGTTAGTAGCGTTATTTTTCTCTGAAAGGAAAAGAACACCATTTAAAATTCTAAACGATAAAGAACATTCCACTGGATGCCACTGTGAGTGTGAGGCTCAGATTGGGTCCAGATACAATACATAGTGCTCAGGAGAGTAACAAAGAAATCAAACAGTGGTCCCTTGAAATGTATAGTGGAATGGCAAGATAAATGTGCTTTACTCAAGTTAGCGTAAATATACAGAGCAGTAGAGACAGTGTTAATAGCTAACGAGAGATAACAAAGTGGTTTCCCCTATCCACTTGTTTTAAGTACACTTTTACTATGATTTCACCACAACCATGGGTAATGGTACATCACAAAGATATGAAAAAAATGATACGCAGTACATTTCTTTCTCAATAAAGGTATATGGGGAAAAGCTTGGGTCTCCAAGGGTACATGTAAGAGACAACCTCTCAGTTTCCCTACATTATGAATGCAAATTAAAAGGGAGAAGAGAAGTCAGCAGTTTTATGCAAACCGCTCTACCCCATTCGGCATTGAAATTATGAAACTGTAATGACACGTTCACATTTCTCATTAAAAGGGGCAGTCAGATTTGCCTGCTTAATAAAAAATGAAAAGGTCTCGACTTCTGTGATCATTGGTGCCTGCACACTATGAAGAGCACCTTTCTGCCAGAGCTTTAAAATGACCTCAATTTAAGATCTAGACAATAGTGTTATTAGAAAGCCATCTAAATGATGATGTCCGACAGGTTTTTTTTTCAATATGGTAATGTATTGGCGGGGTAAATATATGAAACTAATCAACGACAACAAATTCCAAGTGACAGTTCACATAGCGAAATGTTTACTTTAGACTAGGGCTGCCAAATGCATCTGACGTGTATTTTATGTACAAGAAATACAGCACACAAAAGGGATGAACGCTTTAAAACGTATAGGTGTCCATTATAAAGCTGTACTTTTAAATCATTCATTGTACTATTGTATTTAATCAGAACTTGAGAGTGTACTGTAGTGAACATATGTGATTTTCTCCCTTGACTTTGTATTCAGCTTGGCTTTTTTGCAATTTAAAATGCTGATTGTGTAACTAGGGTTTTGTTTTTTTCTTCGTCAGGTTAAATGCCCTCACCTCGGCATGAGGTGGGCCTTACCAGACAGTAAAGCCCCCTTCTTTGTTCTTCAGGTTCTAGTGCTTAATTATAACCAAAGTATGCCTTGTATCATGTACTGTAACATATTATTATTTGTTTATTTAGCAGATGCCTTTAGCAGATGCCTTTATCAAATGCAACTTTACAGAGTCTAGGGTGTGTGAACTGTGCATCAGCTGCAGAGTCACTCACAACAATGTCTCACCCGAAAGACGTAGCACAAGGAGGATAAGTGACTTTCTCAGGGTCACACAATGAGTCAGTGGCTGAGCCGGGATTTGAACTGGGGACCTCCTGGTTACAATCCCTTTTTATAACCACTGGACCACACAGCCACAACATATGTAACCTGTAGACTATATATCATATGTACAAGCAAAAATTGTGAGTTGTTTTTAACCTTTGTGTTGAAGCACGGTCAAACTTGCTTTATAACCAATCAGGTGGGATGGTCTATATACAAATGTGATTTTTCAAAAGTGGAACTAGGTTGCAAAATAGGCTTTAAGTCTTTGTACTGTATATAAAGTTCACCTGTTTCTAAAGTCTCCTTCAGATTAGTGTTTCCTGCCGATAGTGGGACACTGCAGTTTCAAACTAAATGGAAAGTCGACAGCAACTTGTGTGCTTGTTTTGCTGGATTAGAGCTAGGCAGACAAAAATAGACAAACGTATCAAAAGCAGGGTTGCCGAGCGAGATTGCTTTTATATACAAGATTGAACTTTCCAGGAGTGGGATGTGAAATAACTCCTCTTCTGCTCCATGACAAGGACTGAGCCTCAGTCAGAATGGGAGACGTGATCATTGTAGTTCTAGATATAAAATTGTTTGGGAGAAAGGTAGATAGAGATTCAATCTGTCATTTATTAACTACTTTAGGGACTAATCACAAGCAGTCTATAGAAACAGATGGTCAGATCTAAAACCTGTTTTGCAAATTAGTTCCACTTTTGAATATCACATTTATATATAGACCATCCCACTTGACTGGTCTTAAAACAAGTTTGCCTGTATTTATACTTTTGCTCACTTTTGTTAACCACCCTCTATTTGATGGACAAAATAATGTCAGTCTAGCTTTTAGATGCATTAGTTATATCCATGCCAACAAAGGCAATGAAATGCCTGCAGTACGTACTGCTGTCATATTACACTACACTATGTACAGAATGCATTTGTATGTTGAAATGAATTCATGTCATGTTGGACTTTTTAATAAAGAGTCATTCTGCTGTTAAAACAGGCGGTGCTTGATAAAAAATAAATAAAAAAGATGAAGAATGATGAGGAATATTCAAAGTAAATTCTGTTTCGCAGTGAATTGTAAATGCTGGTAAAGTAGAGATTAATTCATGCCCTCAGGAACATGCTGCCAAGATGATATTAAAAATGCAGCAGAGGAAAAATGTGCTGAGGAATCTGTTAGATTGTTTTTTAGAGCAGTGAACTATGTCAGACTTAAAAAGGGTATCGGACAACAACCTTTCAGGGATTTTTTTTTTTTTTAATTGGTAGAAATGACTTTGCAGAAAATACAAAAACACAGTGTTCATTTGGCCCAGTAGGTCTTTGTGCCATGTACCAGTTCAGTACTTTAAAAGCATACTCTCATTGTAACATATATAGGGTTCTGTGTGGTTTAGTACTGGAACAGGTGAAGTCAACATAGTTTAAAGTCTCAATGACCAATCCACAAGGATCCTCCAGGTAAAAACAAAGCCAGTTAGAGACTGTTCAAGATTTATTTTATAAAATATATCAGTATTGAAATATCCAAATTCAGAACAACTCATTGGAAACATAATCATAAAGTTAAGAAAATGGTTATTCATCATCCTTGTAGCTGTTGCTCTCAACAGCCTCATCTTCACACATTTATATACCTGTTTCAATTAACTCTGTCACTTTCATAATTACCCTTCGTATGCGATAGCGTTCTATTCATTTTAAACTTCACACTGGCCAACTCATTAATCTTGACTATCAAATTATTAATTCTCTATTTTAAAAAAAGCACAATTTGCCTAAATGTTTCAATACAACAAAAAAGCTATTATTTATCACTTTAATGAATTATTGAGCCGTCTTTTGGATCGAGGGTTACTGAACACACACGCAATATTCGACTTTGTTTGGCACCCCATTATATTATGCACTTTTTTTCTTGTATTGAAAATCAGGTTCAGACACACAGAATTATGTAGACTGTATTGGGTAAATATATTTCAGAAACCCAACCACCAGCTTTTGTGGTTCCCTTTGGAAAACCTTTTAAAATGATCTCTTCCTTTTTGTTTTAAGACATTTAACATTTAAAACAGAGAAAACCAGTATCAACTGTTATGCCTATGATGGCTGACTTATAGGGCAGCCTGTTTAATTAGAAAATGGCAAGCAGAGTTCTGTGCCTCCCTGTCATGGAGTTCAACTGAACCAGTTACTTAGAGCACATTCTGGTAACAATTCTGTAGTACCATTCCTACTAAATGCCTGTGCACCAAACAGTGCTTACTCTGAATTTAATTCCCAGCTGTGATACAAAGCAGAAATGCCATAGTGATCCTGCGGGGAATGGAAATCTATTCATGGATCTACTATTGGATAGGTCAAAAAAAGACAACTGCAGTGTTTGATAAGGGATATCAGCCTAATACATGCATGACAACTGACAAAGAATTAGAACCAATCAGACAACTGACAAAGAATTAGAATCCATCAGACAACTGTCAAAGAATTAGAACCAATCAGACAACTGACAAAGCGCTTACTGGAATTAATTACTAGAACCACAAGACAGTAATCAAGAACGAACTGGCAAAACGGAAACAAAATACTTTTAAAAAGCTGGTAAAGTTGTCCACTTACCGATGATGACAAATGATGCCAGTGTTACTTTAGCAGCTGTCATCCATGACGTAACACATTATTCTACTGAGCTGAGGCAATTCTATTCACTGCTGTCACACATACAGTATTTGTTTTTCAAACTCTACGTCCACAACAAAACTCTCTGTTCCGATTTTCAAATGTTTAAACTGTTTTTAATGAGACGTACTCTGTACCAAGGTATACACAGAAAAAAAGAATCTTAATCACTGAAATAATCCACAGTTTTGAGTCCTGTTAGGCTTGTAACTGTACATTATTTTAAATGCTGAATACATGTCTCCCTAATTGACAATGACTGGCTATTGATATATGTAAATACTGAAGGATGAGGAGTTCAAATATTAAACTGAATTAGCAACATGCAATGTTTTCTGAACTGAACCCACCAACAGAGCTATCTGATCTTAGATCAGTGATACAGAACATACCGAAATGGACAAATAAAAATGAATTAAACATAAGGGCATTCAAATTTCAGAATTCAAAGAGAGTCCATTCCAATCTCCACCTGTCTACAAAACATCCACCTTGCACCTTGTTTATTGTTATTGTACACAAACTCATTTTACAGGAAACATTTATAGCTGAGCTGAAATTTCTCACATGTTCTTATACAGTAACTACATTGAAGATATTGAGAAAGACATCTGGTTGAAATGTTTGTAATTGATTTTGACAAGCTTCATTTAGTACTATTTTTATAGCAACCACCTCCTCAAATAAGAACTTTTTTTCTGTATTCAATGCTACACTGCTCTGCTGGAGACTGGAATCTGTTACATACCTCCTAAAGAGCCTTTGCATTGTGCCCAAGAGCAGTGTTGCTTTGCCAGTGCCCGGTTGCAAACCAAGCAAAATAATGAAGCTTTAGTTTGGGCTTCACATTGTGACATTGTATTAAGGAGAATGACTGTCCATAATTTTTTGCAGCAATGCTAGGCTTCAAAGCAATAGGAAAGCCATTCACTTACACCTGCTCATATTATCACACCAGCTCAACCCCTGGGACAGAAACGCACATTGTGTGTTGCTTCTACAGTCTGTTAATACGGAATGTATTCCTGAAACCGATCCATTCACTCACCTGCTGCTTTAAGAAGGGTACAGGCTAGGGAAGTTAGATGCAGGTTAGGACACATTATTACTGTTCCTTAATGATATTAAGTATATGTGATCTTGTTGATAGATAGCAGTAATGTTATTTAAACTGTAAATGTACTGTACTTTGTTTTTCATGTGTCCAACCTGGAAATGGGTAGGGTCAACTAGAAGTGGACATGGTCAGACAGAAAGTGGGCAACGCCAAAAAACAGAAAACACACCCACTTCCAGTTGCTTACTTCCTGTTTGTCTGACCTCATTTCCAGATCCTGCACACTGCTCGAACTAGTTATTTTTGTCATTGTACTGCACACTTAGAAAATTAGTCTACTTGAGTTAGTGGTATTGCTAGGATGTACTCCGCCACCAACCACCACAAAAAAGGAATTGATAAAAGGCATAAACTTTACTAGCAAAATTGCTTCAAATTACCTGTTTCATGCACGTAATGTGGCATGAAATCATATTCAGATATACTTTAATTGTGCCAAATATTGTACTTATTACATATGATGATGGATTGAATCCATCAAACAGTAAAAACATGCAGACTGCATCATGCATTTATTAGAGGGGATATGATGCATCATACATTCAATTATATTTTCCAAAACAGGTGTTAAAGAAATGTATAAAATGGATCATTCATTGATTCTGTGTTTTTTTTAGTGAGTGTAATGCATATTCAAATATCATACATTTAGCCTACTGTATATGCTTTAAAGGGTTATAGTAGCCTGAGGGTTCATGGGGGGGTGGGGGGGGGGGGGGGGGGTATTTGTAGGAAAACCTAAATATTTAGATTACACACCATTTTATGTTTGAATCAGATATTTATAATTGTTTTAATTTGATGTCCTCATGTTTTATCTATTTTAATTTGTAGTTCTGTTGCTGGATTCCAAAGAGTCACAAGCTGAGTTGGGTTGGACCTCACATCCGTCTAACGGAGTAAGTAAGCAGACTGCCTTTTTTTTAAATGTATAACATTAAGAGATGTTTTAATTAGTTGTCAGTAAAGATTAATGGATTTTCACTGAATATGAGATTATATTACATTATTGATATTGATTTAGAAATAAACACCAAGCAAAGTAATTATATTTAATAAATGTATGAAGTACTACACATTGTTTAATTGTGAGCTTTTGCTTTTTAGCATTTTATTTGTGCACAACAGCAGACACTCTAATTTAACTTGCTAATTCTAGAAATGGCAGGCCTTAAATATGATTTATAACAAATACTGATAATATATGGAGTGAAATTCTTGCATCTACTTTCCTCCCCCATAAGTGGGAAGAGATCAGCGGAGTAGATGAAAATTACAAGCCCATTCGAACATACCAGGTCTGCAATGTAATGGAGCCCAACCAAAACAACTGGCTGCAAACCAGGTGGATCTCACGTCGCTACGGCCAGAGAATCTTTATTGAGCTCAAATTTACGCTGAGGGATTGTAACAGCATTCCCGGAGTCGTGGGAACATGCAAAGAGACTTTTAATCTTCATTACATCGAATCAGACGCTGACCTGGGCCGGAACATCAAGGAAGGAAAGTACATCAAAATCGATACGATAGCTGCCGACGAGAGCTTTACTCAAGGAGATTTGGGGGAGCGCAAAATGAAGCTCAACACGGAAGTAAGGGAAATAGGACTTCTGAACAGGAAAGGGTTTCATCTCGGGTTTCAGGACGTCGGGGCCTGTGTGGCCCTCGTTTCGGTGAGGGTTTATTTCAAAAAGTGTCTTTCCACCGTGCAGAATTTGGCAGTCTTTCCTGACACCATTGCAGAGGCGGCTTTTTCGACCCTGGTGGAGGTGAGGGGGACGTGTGTGAACAACTCTGAGCTGGACATGGATAGCCCACCCAGAATGCACTGCAGTGCTGAGGGCGAGTGGCTTGTTCCCATTGGAAAGTGTACTTGTAGTGCTGGATATGAGGAAGGACACAGCAGCTGTGAAGGTAAGAAACCTGAGATAACTGTAAATGACTTGCACATGATCTTCCCCATTAGAGGATTATTAATAATATCCATGAACAAACCAGCTTGAGAGGTATAGTCTTTATATTCTTTAGTGTGTACTCAAAGGCAGTCTTGCTTGCTTTCTGTGTGAGCAGTTGAATAGACATATCAATTGACAAGGTGACCAAAGATGAATCCCATGGCCCCAGGCAAATTAGATACCATATGACCAGCTATGTAAATCCTTCTTTAACTTAACACATGCAGTGTTGAGAGTGGAGATGTTGAATACGTAGAGATTGAAAACACACATTGACACAGGGGCCAGGTTTTTGGTTAGTTTACATGATCATATTCAGTTTCTCAAGCTGTAATGTATTGAACTGTGTAGATCACCTGCTGTTAACAATTGAATTTGGTACTGTTGTACTTTTTGGTTACTTGTTCCACCCATCAATGCCTTCCCCCTCCTAGTACACTATTTGCCCCAATCAAGGGAATTTTTTCTAGTGTTTTTACTAGAGTTATTACTGGTAGGCTATTCCGTGCATTTATAACTGATTTCTACTGTTTTTTTCAGCTTCTATTTGTGCTCTCTCGTATTACTTTATTATTATTATTATTATTATTATTATTTATTTCTTAGCAGACGCCCTTATCCAGGGCGACTTACAATTGTTACATTATACATTATTTCACATTATTTTTACATACAATTACCCATTTATACAGTTGGGTTTTTTACTGGAGCACTCTAGGTAAAGTACCTTGCTCAAGGGTACAACAGCAGTGTCCCCCACTGGGGATTGAACCCACAACCCTCCGGTCGAGAGTCCAGAGCCCTAACCACTACTCCACACTGCTGCCCTCTGTGCTAAGTTTGAAGTCATGATTTATCGATCCCATTTAGGATTTTTTGGCAGGGAAATGAACCACAGGAATCGGATTCATCTAGAGGAGGATGTAAGCGTTGGTCCTTCAGTGTGATTATTGTGAAGCAGCAGCACAATTAATCATTTCAAAACTTTTTACATCTGACATAAGTTAAAAACATTTCCAGAAAATAAGTATATCAGATGACCTTGGCAGATATAACCAATGAATAACCAGTGAAGCCAGGCAAGTCATTTTCCTTTTAAGCACATCTGTAACTAAAAAATAATAACATTCTTCTGTGTGATCGAGACAACCAATCCCACGCGGTATATCTGTAACAATGATGTATCTGTGAATCGCTGAATAAAACACACCAATTAAGTTTTTTAGGGATGTTGGAGGAGCAGCAGGTTATATCGTACAAATGAAGAATTAATTGGTGCAATTTTCAGTTCAGTTATCCCAACTTGATTTGGACCTTAGTTATTAATGAGTCTTTGTGTAAGATAAGATGAATTGGCAGGTCCAACATACATAGATATTTAAATGAAATCTCTCACCATTTCTTCTGGGGAATCTTTGCAGAAAAAGACTTTGAGGGATTTACAGATAAGCTAGTTTTTTTTAACCAATTGATATGAAATATGAATTTAACCAAGCTATCACAGATGAGTCCAATCTCACTACTGTATCCAGAAAACCGTCTACAGTGTTGAATGCTTTAGTGCACAACAATAGCTCCAGTAAGAGGTCCCCTGATCTATTGCTAAGTAAATATCATTCAGCACTTGTTGTAAAGCAGTAATGGTAAATATTTTTCATGTAAAACCAGATTGACAAATATGCCAATGTAAGGTGCTTTTAGAAAAGTTGCCAAACTTGTGTATTGTCAGAGCAGTAAGCTGTGGAAGCACTCAGAAGAATTTGAATGGGGAGATGTTAAGCATGGCATTGCAAATGAATATGAGACCAGTCTGTTAGTACTGCATGACCAATGTCTGCCAGGACGCTGGTATAATTAGGGACTAGGAGTTTGCATACTGATTACTGAAATAGCTGCACCTGGTTGCTATGGTACACATGGGCTGAAGTTGTTGTGGTGGCCAAGGATAACCATTCCAGAGGTTACCAAGTGTGCCATTGTTTCGGTGATGTTGCCAGGATGCTAGCATTGAAGCTAACGGCGGGTATGGGACTTTTGTAACAAAATATGTGCTGTGTTTGAACCGAATCACATATCTATAGGCTGTCTAATTACATGATCATCCTGTATGGCTACACATTCACAAGTACAGCAGCAGTGTAACTGCATGATTGATTTACTAATGGTTGTGCTTGATTTGTATTGTTTCCATGCACTAAATGAAAGGCTATCTGTGCTCCGGCTGGCAGAATCGACATTGAGTATTCTAGATTTGGTTTGCTTCGGTTCAAGGATGTAGAGATTCAGATTCAGTTTATCTTGGAAATATGAAGAGAATGAGATGTAACTTTAGCTTGAGCAGGCTTTAGGACCACATGGATCTGTTGCTGCCTGTCTGTCCACAGTAAGGATTGTCCTACCTTCATTGGCTTTCAGGTTTGGGCACATACCTAGTGGGTATTATTTGTTTACTCAACAGCAAAAAAAAAAAAATGCAAACCTATTCTGTTTTTTTTTCATTGATTTTTTTCACATCGATCAATCGGCAACACTATTTGATTGGTTATGGTGTAGCTACATTTATAGTTTTACTGACAGAAGCAACTCTTGTTTTGTTTTTTTCTATCCAATTTTCATTTATAACCTGGATGCAAGACATATGAAAATGGGACTGTATCACGGCTGAGGGATTTACGGTTCAGCACAAGAATCAATATAGGAATATTGAAGCCATAGCAATATATCTGGTGTTTTCTAGTGCGAATCCTTTGTGGCAACACAAGACAAGCCAGCAGTGGGTTGGACTTGCTAAGTAATTTCAAGAAAAGTGTCCTTGGAAAAGATATGTGTTTGTAACTGATCAGAGGTCCTTCTACTAGCTCCCAGCTCAAGTGTGTCAGAGCATAGAACTGTTAGAACTCTCACTCGTTTTCCTTCTTGAGGAAATTATTCCGTTTTCCACTAATTATTATTTGTTTATTTAGCAGACGCCTTTATCCAAGGCGACTTACAGAGACGAGGGTGTGTGAACTATGCATCAGCTACAGAGTCACTTACAACTACGTCTCACCCGAAAGACGGAGCACAAGGAGGTTAAGTGAATTGCTTAGGGTCACACAGTGAGTCAGTGGCTGAGGTGGGATTTGAACCGGGGACCTCCTGGTTACAAGCCCGTTTCTTTAACCACTGGACCACATAGCCTCCTTACTAAATGTTCAACTTTTGACTGAAGAGCAGCTGCTTTATCGTTTATCTAGTATCTTCATGCTTGATAATCATTACACCACAACGTGCAAGCAAAAACATTGCATTTCAAAAAGACTGAATCAAAGGATGCAGATGCCACAACCACCCGTTTTGATGCGGAATTCATGTAATTATTTGTCATTGAACATGTGCCCAAAGGCAATGCGGGCTGCTGCTTTTTTCCCCTGCTTTTTAAATCCATTATTTATAATCATCTAGAGTCTTATAAATGTTTCTTTTATGGTATGAATATGTAATCCTCCTGAAGATCAGAAAGTCTTTTGCGTTTTTTCAAATAGTATTGATTTGGGGTAATGCTTGACTAGGCTTGGGAATTAAAAGGAAACCAGTTCCACATGTTTCATATTAATAGCCATATGTTTTGATGCACAAGAGTTGAAGCATTTTTCATACAGGAGTTCAATAATCATATCTAAGCTGACGATGAAAGGTTGATACTCTTTGTTATTTTTTATTTCTTCTTTCTTCTGAGCAAATTCTGCGCATAAAGCAATATATGCTATATATATATATATATATATATATATATATATATATATATATATATATATACACACACTAATTAATGCTTTCACCATTTAAATCCCCACAGTCTTCATCTTTTTATTTCCAAAGATTTCCAAATATATATAAAGCACATGTTACATATTAAACACAAAGTGGCCTGTTTTATATTTTAACACATAATGACATGACTATAGCTGTGGACCAGTGGACTTTAGGGAATATTTAGGAAATGTAAGAAATATTCAGCTTCATCATTTATGTATAAACATTAAACCTTTAAGCAGCCCAATGAATTAAGGGATAGAAACGACAGCCTTTCCACTTTAGTAAAAGGCATACTGTCATGTCTTAAACATATCTTAAGGATATACTGTAAACTGAAACAACCCACTGCTTTTATTGGGTAAAAGTAATATGTAAAGTAAAAAATCTGGATAGAATTAACAATAAACAGTTACACCTTAAAGGAGATATAACATTTGTATTATCTTCTGTACTAATCCCTGTTCTTATTTTTGTGGATTTATTTTTTTTAAAAGCACGTTTTCATCTTTTTCACATGTACTTCTGCAATATCGAATACTGTTGATAGAAAATATGTTCTGAGCCTTTTGTAATTGCTATTTCCATATGCATAAAACTCTCCCCTCAGTTGTCAATCCGAGTGATGAGATGAGACCAGGAATGGTGTAGAGTAATGGATTCACCTCCTTGATTAAATGCTATTTGAACTGTGGCATAGGCAGATGTATATGGCAGTGCGTCTAACATTAACCTTTCAATGTCTCTGTCACAGTCTCAAAGATTTCTCATCAGGTCAAAATGCTAATTGTGAAGGTATTCTGCACTTACACATTAAAGATCTTTAAACACTGTTCACAATATTCAAATACTTTTTTTTTTTTTCATTCAAGTGGAAGATTATTTAATGCTTCTAAAGGCTTGAATATGTTAATCAGGTAGAACATGGAATTTATATAATTTAATATTCATTCATAGAAACAACCAGAAAATGAAAATTTGGTGTAGTGTTAAAGACAACTTAACGACTTTATAAATAGATTTGCAATGAAAGAAAAAATGGCTTCATATTTCATATTCAGCTTTTGTTGAAGTCCAGACATATTCAGTGCAATTGACTGCCTCTGCTTGAAAGAGGCCCAGGACTGAATGGTGTTCAGGTCAGGATTAAGGACTCTGTTTGAGAGGAGTTGTACCTTTCATAACTATTTAAATTTCCAAGGACACAATTCTGTGACTTTCACATAAGTCTTTAATTGAACCGCTTCTGTAAAAAACAGAAGTCTTGCACAACACAATTGAGTGAATATTCCCAATAAATACATGAAGAGGAATAATGAAGACTCTGCTGTTCCTCCTAATGAAGGGTCGAGAAGTCAATGTAGCCACTGTAATGGAATTAAAACATTCAAATGCAATTAACTGTCAAAGACCTCTGGTTTGGGGTATGGGTTAGAACATGAACATACAAGCTTAAACTACACAAGTTACTTCCCCACCCTCCTCCCACAAAGAATAGCTAAAATAAAGGAATAGCTGTCTGCTATAGACCCAACAGACGCTAGCTTGTAATATTTGACACATCTTCAATAATTGCACTTGTCTTAGCACCCACTCCCCCACAAGCCAAGATGGGTGTTTCCTTGTCAAGATGTTTAAATTTATAGGACTCTGATTTAATGTGACATGTGTAACCTTTCAAAAATATTTGATAGGTGGCAGGTCCGGAATAAAAAAAATAATAATAAAAAAATCAATCAAATGAATTTGGATTGTACTTCTGCAATATTAAATAAACAAAAATAAATAAAAACAATGTTTTAGGAATACCGTTTGCAAGCATAATATTATAAGAGGTTAGTGATTCTGGATACTTTTGCATAATAGCACCAGCTGACTGAAAGCTTCAAGTTACAAGTCAATTTAAAAATGGCCATGACCATAGGACATGATGGAGTGTATTTCAGGTCACTGTTGTTCACCACAGAGGTCCCTGTGGTTGAGGCCTAGTCTGTTTTACAATTATAGGCTTCTTTCAACTTGCTTCACACATCCACAGTGGGCTTTAAAACCCACGTACTGTGCAGTACATGACAGTGGATGTGAATCATACTATACTTATTCTGATAGCATTGTGTAAATGACTCTTTAATACCCCGTCTCTAAGAGCCTTTCATATGGAGATAGGAGCCCATGTCCCAGTGAACTCCTAAAAATTTATTTGATTTGTTAATCACAACTGCTATCTGTAGCTTAACCCTAGTACTCTTATACAAGTTTACCATTGTAAAATTGCACGGTTCTTAGTATCTTTCTGTGTTTCACCATCCTCGCCTGTACTTTACCATGCTTTCTCTATGCTTTTACCATCTTTTTTTGTTTTTCTAAATAACTGTAAAATGTATTTGTACAAACAATATATTAGACCAGTGGTTGTCAAATTGGGGTCCGTAAAGGACTGCCCAGTGGGTTTCACGAAATTTTACAGAGGAAAACTAAATTCTCACTGCATGTCGTCTGCTTGCCAACTGAGTAAAACAGGCAAATCTACTCTTTCTGTTTACACAGCGTGGTATTCCTGACAGTGCATGTGTAGAGGGGTTGGTTAACTCCCTGGTAACAGCCATAGCATCTCTGACTCCCTTGCTAAGGGAGCCGGCTCTTTTAGTGAATCAGGTTTGAGCGCTGTTGTTTTCCTGTGTTGTGAGCGGGGTGGACGGAGTGGTGTGGTGTGTGTAGAGCAAATCGGTTAGGGGGTCTGTGATTATTATTCCATTCAAAAAGGGGTCTGTCAACAGAAGAAGTTTGAGAACCTCTGTATTAGGCATTTGGGATATGGAGTGTTTTAGGACCAATTAAGGCTCAGGAATCCTCTGCAGGTAAAGATGTTAAATATGTGCTTGTTTAGAAGATCACTTTACTTAATTCAATATTGGAGGAACCACTGCAAAAACATATCCTGCCTAAATATCACTGTGAGATCTTGTTATTGTTCACAGCTTTCAGCGGCTGGCTGGCTGGCTGGCAATTAGCCACACTCAGCCATCTGTTTGAAGTTAGAAATTTACATAGTGAGTCTCTGTAGATGTTTGCTAATGTTTCAGATTTCTTTGTGTTGTGTTTAAATAATTCATATCCTCTCAGGATAAAATATAAGAAGTAATTTAGCGGATATAATTTAGTTTTGATTTTTTGCTTGAAAGGATGCTGTTAGTCACTCTCAGAGAAAACCTAACATTTCTTGGGACAATATGGCATTTTATTTGTGTACCAACAGGCTACTTTACTGCTCCTGTACCTCAGGAGAATCATGAAAAAGAGCTGCAACAAAGTTTTGTCTTTCTTCAACAGTGTTTTTTCCATATTGTGATTGACATAAGATTTATTAAAACCTCAACTCGTTTGTAAAAATAAAAAAAAGGTCTGTCTGACATCAGATCACTTTATAAATCAAACCCATTTTTGGATAGGCCTGAATTTGAGGTCGAGTTATTCCCACTGTAATTGGACTGCTTTGATTTGTGCAAGTAAACCTTACATTATTAAAATTCGCTCATGATAAATTTTACTCTAAAAAATAGCTGGTAGCTTTTGGTGTACAGTCACATTTTACAGTGTGTTCACAGTCTGGGGATTGAGGGTACTCACTTGGCACTTCTATATTGCTTTCCATGCTTGAGCTACCTTATTGTTTTACGGCTCACCGTTAACATTATGTTCAGTGATTCCGCACAGGAGCACAGATATATGTATATAGTTCAGTCCGAGGCAGTGATTCAATTTGCAGGGAATATTTGTTTTAGTTTCATTGTCCTGCTGTTTGAAATATTATGCAGTCCCCAACCATAATAAAAGCACTAAACTAAGCTAGAGATTAAACTGTTAGTTCTATCACCTTAATGGCTAGGCTGCAGCTTACTTAAATTGGCTGGTCTCTAGTGGTTTTGAAAATATATTTACTGTACTCACAGCTTCTGTACTGTATCTTTATGGTCTGGGCCTCTAATATCTAATCTTGTTGTGAACAATTCACTCGAGTGCAAAACAAATGTATGGAAGAGCTAAATTAAATAGTTTTTCAATAACTTGAAACAGAAAAAGCTGGAAAAAAAAACAAAACTTGACCTAACGTTTTAAATTGAGTAACAGCAAACCAACATTTGTGACCAAATGCAAATTTTACAGTAATGTATTCATGTTTTTTCCCTCTGTTGGAAGCTATACTAAGCTGGGTGTTTTATACATACTGTAGTGTACAAAGTGCGATATCTTTTCCATGTATCGTAATGTTTTAATCATAATGCACACCCTATGTATAATGTGCACCGTGTGTATGACCTGCATGTCTAAACTACCTTAAAAACACGACAGTATATGCATTCAATATCATTACCAGAATATACTGCACAATTCACATATAAGTCTCAATCTGTATATAACATTCAGCAATTTGAAAAAAAAAAAGGTGAGCAATATATAGAAAGCTATGGTACATTGCACCTTTATTATGAGCTTGTTCTTTATGACGATATGATTCCTCAACCACAATACTCCCTTAATCGCAATGTATCAATCTGTTAGTACCATTGAATCACAGAGAAATTAGAAATGATGATGCAGTGCTCTGACTAAAATGGTTGCAAACCCGACAACAAAAAAGTTTTGACAACTTTTTTTGGGGGGTTACTTTTGGGAGTACTGTTGTGTAAAAAATGTGTTTAAAATGCACAGTTAAGAAATGTAGACCCAGAACAGCGAAAAAAAAAAATACACTTACGGTTTATGCATTGCACATGTGCCATTAACAAAATTCCCTAAAAACTTAAAATAAAGAAAATAATTAAAGAAGGGCTGTAATGCAGCAAAAAAGCTCAACAATTAAACAAAAAAAAGGACGTGAAAAGGTTACCGTACTAAGCTGAAAAATAGGTATCTTTGTGAACGCCAATAAACCAACATTATCTTTCGCCAGTCAAATTGTAGAGCGCCTAAATAAAGTTTTGAGTCAATAAAGTTTTGAGTCGGGGCTCTGGATGCGCCCTATAGTCTGGACGTCGCGAGTTCGAGTCCAGGCTATTCCTTTGCCGACCGAGGACGGGAGCTCCCAGGGGGCGGCAGTCAAATGGCCGAGCGTCGCCCGGGGGAGGGAGGGCTAGGTCGGCCAGGGTGTCCTCAGCTCACCGAGCACCAGCGACTTCTGGCCGGGCGCCTGCGGGCTTGCCTGTAAGCTGCCCGAAAGCTGCGTTGTCCTCCACCGCTGTAACTCTTGGGTGGCTGCATAGTGAGTCCGCAGTGTGAAAAAAAACGGTCAACTGACGGCACATGCTTCGGAGGACAGTGTGTGTTCGTCTTCGCCCTCCCGAGTCAGCGCAGGGGTGGTAGCGGTGTGCTGAGCTTAATAAAATAATTGGCCATTCAAAATTGGGAGAAAATAATAAAAATAATTGGCAACGACTAAATTTATAAAAATAAATAAATAAAAAATAAAGTTTTGAGTCAACATGAACAGATTTCTTTTATCCCAGATATAATAGATCTGGTTACGTTGTTTTCCATCAGTAGTTTATGGATTATTTAATTGCGCAGCAGATTCCCTAGTTAGATGATGAGCTGATAATATCTCTTCAGGCAAAGTAGCAGGCACAATAATTTAAGAGTACCGTTACTATAGTGAAAAATAGTAATGTAGCGTTAGTTTTGTACTAAAGTAGGGTCAGCTGTTGCAGGGAACACAAAGAATATCATTTCTGAAGTATACGCGTTTATTGAATAGAGTCGCTTACTCTCCTTTTTAATTACACACAGGTTTTTGTGCAAATTGCTTTGACAGCTTAATGAAATGATTATGTAAGAAACCACAAGAGTGGGGAACTTACCCACCCAGCTTCGTATTCTGCACTGGTTAAGAAAATGAATTGAGAAATTTGAGGTTAAGATTTAATCAAGTAGTGATTGGCGGGAGTATGATGACTTCATTTCTTTTTTTTCTCCCCATTTTCTTCTTGCCCAAATCATCATGTAATCAAAGGGGTCTCAACATGTGGTAATTAGTGGAGTGCCATGGGCACCGTCTCTTTGAAACCTCAGACCCCTCAAATCAAGAAATGTACGGCTTCATGGGAGAAAAACTAACATCAGATTCACAAGGCTGTTTCTTCAGAGGGAATTTATATATACTTTAATATTTCAAAATTAATGAGAAACAACTTAGGTGCATCTAAAAATACAAACTTTACATAGGAGCAAAGGCCCTAAAGCATACAAATGACATAGGTTTGTATTTAAAGTGGAGTTCAGTACCCCATGCTCCAGAGGTCATTTAAACATTTAGTGTTCAATACGCTCTCGTCCAAATGAATATTTCTTGCTGTCACTTACATTTCACTATCTTCTAAGATGCAACGTATTCTTTTTTGTCAGGAAGGAAAATCTCCCCTTATAAAAGTTAGTAAAGCATAGTAAAGTGTACCAAAGCATAGTGAAGGCATGGTAAAGCATCGGTAAGCATTGTGAAGCACCCAGAGGTATGGTAAAGCATATTAATGTACGATAGAAAATGGTAATATAAACCATGGTAAAACTGCAAGAATACAGAGCAGAAATACTGCGGTAAACTTTTATAAGTGTCAATATAGTTTGAATGCATGATTTTTGTACATATTTAATACCTTATAAGAAATATTGAGAATACCATCCCTATTGGTGTTTTACATCACATTTTAACAAATAATTTTTTCAATATGAGGTATGATTTGAAGCAAGCCGCCTAGACTAAAAGAAGGAAGGTAAACCCTGGAGTTTAAATAAGGAAACTGGTTAGTGGCTGAAAATGGGCCATTGCCTTGCCTCCTGAAGATTGTAGTTTAGCTTCTTGAACGATCTCAACTTCAATAGGCTATTTAAAACCTACAGTTGCTGCAAGTAGTAGCAGATATACCTATGTGGTAATGTGACATAGAGCAGAGGCAAGCAGGCTTCAAAGGGGTGCAGCAGAGCACCACAAAAGCAAAAGAAGAATACAGAAAACTTGGTTACTGTAGCTTTAAGTCTGTGGCTTGAATCTGCTGTTTGTAGATTCCTCGTATCAGAATAAAATGGAAGGTATACAAGTCGGGTTATTGCAGTGTTATCGAGCAAATTATTTTTATTTTATTTTGTTTTACATACAATGATTTTGTACATGAAGAGGGTCTATCATAGAAATACATTAATTTCCAGTTTCCATCAAAAAGTGGAGATACAAGGGTTTTGCTTTCAGGCAGCAAAATGGTCAAGTGCTTTGATGATGTTAGGAATATGAGTGTTAAATGGGCCATGCTAATGTTCTAGGACCTGATCTCAATTTGCTACAGAAGCCTGAACAATTTTTTGTGACTAATTCCAAAAGGATGAAAAGATAGGCTAAATGGACATAAGCTCATTAACCTAAAGAACGTGCACTATGGCAGGATCTGATATTCAGGACTAATTTAGCTGAACTGAATCCGTCAGCATTAACCACTTGGGTTTTAATAGCTTGGAAATGAATGTGTGTAAACTGTTGTTTAACAAGACTAAACTCTCCTTTTTCACATTTTCAGTACGAGATCTGTAGGCCTATTTTTGGCTGCTGACCAGCCCAGTTCTAATAATAATTTTTAAAAAAGCACATGAAAAAATTAAAGAATACCAAAACCATAGACTAATACTGGGGCTTATATTATCTGCTGTACACATGTTGTGTGTACTAGACTAGTGGTATCACCAGAAGGGAGATAAGACTGACATCTCTCCCAATCTGCAGTGGTTCAACTCCCCAGTGAATGTGCCTCACCACTTACTGCCCATCCACACAGACTGACATTATCCCCTTAATACTGATTTGTGTTACATGGGAATTCAATGCCACTCACACTAAACCTGACTTCAATGCCAACTCAGTTATGTAGCTGAAAACTTTCTTTTCAAATAGTACACATTTTTACAGACCCTAAAACACACATGAGATTTAGGAGGTACAGATTCTACTTGACTGCCGTCTCATTTCACTGAAATACAGCAGTGCTTTATTTAAATACTGGCGGAGTGCCTATAGTCTTTCCTGTGCTGAAGTAGTGTGATTGTACTTAGACCCGTGTTCATTAGAGGATTTATAGGAAGCAAGGAAACTGAATTGAATAGTTTAATAAAACAGTTGAAAAGTAGATGTTCCTTCAAATATACTGTAACTCCATAATCTGCAGGCGGATGAAAGGACGGATGTATAGGCACACTTGTCTAAGACCCTGGCTAGGTTTTCTAGTGCAAAGCAGACAGAGGGTGTTCTAAGTTCCCTAAGCATGGTCTGTCAGTAAAAAGCAATACAGCCACATATCATGTGCGCGAGCTCAAACAAAGAATACCCAGAATGCAGCGGTTTTTTAACAGAGCCAGGAAGAACATGACGGACATCTTGGGACATTTCTGAAGCACACAACAGTAGCTTTCAGGTATCATCTTTTCTTGGTGAACCCCCTTCAGGTAGGCAGCCATTTTGTTTTTAATAGGATTCCTGACGGTGGTACACCGCAATGAGAGCTCAAGAGAGAACTATGCTGCTGAGCGATCATATCAGCTGCTATCACTTGGGAAAGGGTCACAGCAGATTCTAAAGAGGAATCTAACTGTTCTTTAAAGGTTGTCTTGATTCATGGCCATCATGAGCACAGTAATCTCCAATATTCTAAAGATGGAAGCTGGAATGTGTCCACAAAATCTAGTTTTGTCTTGGTGTGGTATTTGATAAAATAATATTCTATTGTAGATGAAGGTTTCTAATCAAATTAAACAAACGGGTGGTAGCTTTTTGTCAACCAATATAGTGTAAACAAATTAAACATCAGTAATATTCAATTTTATCTCTGGCTTAATCCAAGCCAACAGCATTTTGTTTTTCTCTCTATTGTTCTCTGTCCAGGTTACCAAAGGGAATTAACAATGCTCAGCTTGCGGATGTAATTCAGCTTGAAGAATCCCAGAAATGATTGACAACCTAA
The DNA here is from genome assembly GCF_902713425.1 of Acipenser ruthenus. Lineage (NCBI taxonomy): Eukaryota > Metazoa > Chordata > Actinopteri > Acipenseriformes > Acipenseridae > Acipenser > Acipenser ruthenus. The sequence continues at coordinate 4,188,333 of NC_081213.1, forward strand.
TGCTCTTGTCATTTCTGACATTTACACCGCCTCAGCATCTTTATTATACCTCATTCCTCGCCACCTTTTTCTTCCTACCCAGCGCAAGGAGAATTTCAACGAAGCCCAAGGTTAATATTTGCCAACCTGATGCTTTGCAAATTAGATGACTCCAAACAGACATAGAATTAATGTGATGGAGACCTGTATCTGTATGAAGCTGGCAGCTGCTTCCTTTTGACAGCAACATATAGATTGCAAACTGTTGCCCCTGTCTAACTTTCCATTTAAATTTATTTCCCCTGTTTTGACAGCGTTGGCATGAGCCAAGCTTCCCTGCTTTGTCATTCTGGCTGCATTCCTCCAGGAGATAGAAGGATACTTTTTTTATTTATTATTTTTTTTATTTTTTTGTATATTGTTTTCACATTACCAGAATTACCTTTTTCATTGGCCTGTCAAATTATTATTATTATTATTATTATTATTATTATTATTATTATTATTATTATTATTATTTTTGACAGTAGCCTATTTAGCAAGAATTCCAACCACCTTTACATGTTTTATTAAATAGTAATATTTCTGACTCATAGCACGATCGATGCAGGTCTAAAAAGAGATAAATATTTCATTTGAACATGGGGGCTATTGAATTAAAACGAACTGGGAACCTACCCCAGACAAATTCATCTTAAAGAGACAAGAAGCAGCTTTCAACCCCTTGTGCAGACAGCTGGGGTGTTAATATATGTCAGGAACTGACAGCATCTCAGTAACATGCAAGTAGGTTGGATGAGGACATGACAGAGAGCTTCTTGTTCTATGTAGGTGACGTAGGGATGTGAGTGACAATGAGCCACATTTAGAATGTATATCATAAAATATAGCATCATTGTTGATTGATATCTGCCAGTCTCATAGTTTAAGAATCCACACATGCATTTCCTTACATGCATTCCTATTCAGATTCACACATTCAAGTACTGAAACTCAACTCACATACACAGGATGTACTGTAAGAATGTATTGTAAAAGCATGATGTAAAGTACAATGAAAGCACGGGACTGTAACGTTATGATGAAAATGCTATTTATTTCTCCTTACAGTGGTATAAATCAATAAACTGAGCACATTTACAAACAGGTTGCCGCTTCATTTGTTTAGGTATTTCCATACGCTCACTCAGCATGTTTGCTTTATTTTAAAACCAATAAAGGTTCCGAAGGAAACATTAATGAAACCTGTATCCCTTGCTTGTCTTTATCTACAGACGTACTGTATGGTAGGAATTCAATGTTTTAGTAATTATACACATCCCCATGAAATTCATTATGGATTTTTTTCTTGTGCTTGCTGAATATATGTATTCCTCACGGTTCTGTTTGGGGTTATTGAATTACTGATGTACTCAGTATAGGTCACTTACAAGTTTGAAAGTATATGACTGAAGCATTGTGTTTTTCTTAGGTGTTTATTTTCACTGCATGGTTTAATTTTCTTTTTGAATGGCGCTAACACAACGAATAAGTTACTGTGCAGTTACCTTGCTTTTGGAGCATTTGTAAAGATAAGGAGCCTGTAATAGATTGTTTTGATAAAAGTTGCCTCACAGATTGTTGTTTATATGACTGTAAAATTCAATTGAGGAATGGGTGACGTTGATGACAGTGGGGGGTGGGGGTGATATTTAATTTGCAGTAAATCACACGGATACATTTTAATAGTTTCAGTAAGCAGATTAAAAAATGCATTCTCTCAAGTTATGTCACATAAATAATTATCAAATAAAGGGAATGTGCCTTGTTACTTCGGTTATGTTTGTATCAAGCAAAAGCTTATGAGGGTTTGTGTATTTGTTAATTATCCTTAAGGCATATAAATCTACAAATAATAGCACACACTAGACATCAATGAAAATTGTTTTAGCTTGGTGTATTTTAGTGTTTATTATTATTATTATTATTATTATTATTTATTTCTTAGCAGACGCCCTTATCCAGGGCGACTTACAATCGTAAGCAAAAACATTTCAAGCGTTACAATACATATTATCATCTTATCCTGGAAGCCAGACTTAGTTGGGATGAATATCTAAATTATCTAAAGGCCACTGGGACAACCACAACACTTCATCAGGAGTTGGCTTAAAAAAAACCGACAGTGAAGATCAAGTGTATATTTTGAATATTATAAAAAATAATATAAAACGATACATTGTATACTCTGGCGCTGTCTTGTCTTTGTTTGTTATCAAAAGAGAGAGCCCTAGGTAAAAAGGAAAAAATGATGACAGAGACAGAATGGGGAAACCCAGAGAAATATTAAAAGAAGGTCGTTCTCATATTGATTCCAACATATCCGTAAAATATCGCGGTTGTATTCCAAGAAGTAGTTCAATTTCTGTTGTCCTGTTACATTAAACTGAGACATGGGAATACATCCAGACATTTTTATATTGTCGGGCTGTTTTAGAAATGATGCACTGATTGACCTTATCAAAATGTCACCCATCATCCAGAAATGTGGATGAATAGTCCCAGGGGGAACATACTTTTCAGTTCTCATTCTCTTCAGAAGCAAGGTGTGTGGTGCTAAAGTAGGTCTGAATGGAGACTTTGATAAAACTGACATGAGAAGGTTTTTTTTTTTTTTAACTGTCTTATATTTCAAAAGCTGCAGAGCAGCAAACAACATTTCCATCTATAAAAAGAACCATCTTTGAGGGCTTTTCACTGGGGATGATTTACGGAATGAGGAATACTACATCAGAATTCTTAAAATGACATAAAAATCTAACGCCTGATTGAACAGGATTATGCTGTCATGTATAGAATTGTAACAGTTGCAAATAAGTGGAAATCATACTTGCTTTGATTACAGCAGTTGGTGGAGGTTGCAGTAAAAGGGTGTGCCTTCTTAATTAATGTAATCCAATTAATGGGAAGATCTGACTAAGTGAAAGAGCTAATTGTCTGTGGTTGCTTGTTTGGGTGCTGGCCTATCACTGCAGTGATGTTTCTATTTTCCCCATTCGAAGCCTAAAAAAAAAAAAAAAAAAACCTCAGCTGGTGTTATTATACTGAAATAAAAACAGAACGTGCGGTAAGCTTTCTCGCTTGTAAACAGGCTAAGATTGATGCACAGGAAAATGAACAATAAAGCAAACAGCAAAATAGTTTTTTTTTTTTGTTTTTTTTTGCATTTTCAGCAAATGCATTTTCTATAATAACTATTTTGGTAACTCAATCGTTTTAAAGTCAAGAAATTGAAACTAACCCTAAAGCAAGCATGTTTCCTACTTATTTGTGACTATTACAACCTGTTATTCTTCACATACAGTAACAGGCTGTATTACACATAAGCCTGCCCTATTACGATGTTTTTCATGCCATTTTGATGTAATTTTAGCAGTTTTTGGATGTCGTTTTTCACATTCTGAAAATCAACCCCCAGTCGTGACTAGCCCCGAGTCTTGTTAGTTCCCTGAGATGTACAGGGTCTCTTGAATGCTATGGTAAATTTGTTTACTGCCTCTCCTAGGGATGAATAGAACACATACAGTAAGTGCTGCAGTATCAAACTACCACAGCCAATTGCTGACAAAGTGCAATTGAGGGTTCTACTCTTTATCAGAAAAGGAAGAAAGGGCTAGTATGATATCTACTATTGGACAGATTATGTATATTTGTCCTGCTATGTGGATAGGGGTGCATGAACAGCTTGTTTTCGTTTTGTGAAAATAACAAGCACTATATAATAGCTTCGATTCCAATTTGTCAGCTGTTTGGTTAATGTTACAGGTATCATATTTTTTGATTACCCTGGCATGCAACAGCAAATTGCTCATTTTCTTTTCTTAATTGGCTCAATCACGGTGTTTTCATATTTCTAAGATGCGCATTCATTGCATTATTGTAGATACGCCTGCAGTAGATTGTGTACCTTAATCTGTCTTTCTTCTGCAGACTTTCATCTCCGTTATAGATATTTACCGTCAAGGGGCATTACTTTTGACAGTGTGGTATATTATGTGTGGAATAATTACGACTTGAAAATCATCTTATTGCTACATAAATTACAGCATGACAGTTAATTTTAGTGCAAACTACTCATAAAATTACAGGCATCGGCGGTGGTTTGCAAAAGTTATTGTCGTGACAAGGATTATTAAAGTGAAGTCTGTGTACGTAAGTGTATTGATTACTGTGTTAACGAGAGATGGGTTTGCCATAATTGTTTAGGGGATCATGTGGATCGTGTGGTTACCCTATTTTACCAACAATTACAATGCCTGAAAGAGAAAGGAAATCGTGCAAGTTATGACCACAACAGAATGGTATTTGACAAAGACTAGACCAAACAAATCTCGGGGCCGTGCTCATGAAGTATGAAGTAAGGCATTGGACACAGCACTTGTGCACAAATGCTTCAGCATATTCATTCAATTCATGGTTGTATTAGTGTGTTAAGAATTGTTTTGACTTGTGTTTATTGCTTGACATTAAAGCCCAACTTTCCCAGCACAGCAAGTTTTTGAAATACAACTACTGCATATCAAATACTTTATCCGAACAACTGCATTCCCAGGGCTGTAAACTCTTCATGGGGTCTCCTGACACAGAGACATGTCATTCTCATATTGATATGCCTTTAGTTGGCTTTGTCCTCAGTGTCTCCTTCAAACGAGATTTCACAATGTATCTCACAGCATGATTTTGCTGCAATAACATTCACAGTTTGCTACATATTGATCTGAAGTTCATGAGAAGCAGACATTGTTTTGACAATAACAGTGGGTTAAATGAATATAAGGAACTGTTAAGGGCAGTGCAACTGGAGAACAGCAATTAATGGTTTTAAGAAAGATCAAGGTCTGGAAGGCTCTTAAAACACATTTTGAGCACACACACGCACGTGCACACATACACAGTTTCTATCCCCAATTCCAATACTCATGTTTCATGCTTTCTAGTAAGTGGGTTCTGAATCTTGGAAGTGAATGTCACCTCAGTTTATACACAATACAAGAGACCTGGCATACACGTGATTTTGTGATTCATCGATTATTTCTCACCATGGTCACTAATTTATGAACTATATATAAAACACTCCATTCATCTGCCAGGCTAGAAGGATATTCTGTATCATAGCCATGATTGAGGCTGAGCTGATAGAAGGTTTATGAAGTAGAATGGCCAATTTGGGTCTGTTGGAATTGGAATTGGAAATGTCATACTGTTTTAAAAAGACACTAGAAGTGAGGGTCACTGAAAGGATTAGGTTTGAAAATACATTGGAGTGCTACATTCAGTTCTTATGATTGATAGGGAAGTGTTTAGGATTGCAGGCTGGACATTTTAAGGCCTATACTGCATCAGATAGAAACCCATATATTTATTTAGGTGAAAAAAATGTATTTATTTATGTAAAAAAAAGGAAGGAAAGCATGAGGTTCCTTAGTCTGAACAGAGACCTGCTGACATACCTGTGTTTAATGTGGGGGTGGTGATGTCAATTTGGTACCTGCTAATTTATGTATTGCATAAAAAATAAGCTACCCAGAACCAGTGTTATATAGAATTGCAGTAAAGTTGGCCTGACAGAAACAAAATAAGTTTATCTAATCCTTTTTAAAAATTATTTTAGTTGTAAGTATATCACAGTCTCCTTGTGGCAGCTCACTGAAATGAATGAAATTATGAGATGGGTGCTTACTGTCTAAATCCCAGAAAGGATATGTGATCCGTAGGTAGTTTTTTATAGATAAATGTATATAACGCCAATGAAGGCATAAGATGGAAATTTTGTCAACTTGATTTTTGCTGTGTTTACTTTGAATGAAGTTATAGACTCTCGTTTTAATCCAGTTCACCCTGAGTTTAAGTTATCCTGCTCCAGTTGTTGTAAGCCTGATAATGCGAAGACGATTGAAATAACTGCAGTCTTATTTTTTGTTCTATTCTGATGAGTAAATGGGTGTTCGACAATCCTTGGGATAAAGATGAAAACAATTGACAGGCTGTTTACAGTATCTAATGCACCATGGTACATCAGTCTAGACAACAGCTTTCTAATTAGTTTGGAAATGTACTTTAATTAAAAACAAGTCTTCTGTACACCCAGGATATCTTATCCAAATGAACTCTTTTCAACATAACTTGATTCATACTGTAGCAAATTAATTGACCCTAGTGCAAGGAGTTTTTAATTAATTGACTGCTTTGTTATTGTAACTGTATAAACCAACTTTTTAGTAAGGGCAGCGCAGGTTGTAACTCTTTGAGGGAAATCTTCCCGCGGGCATTCCAGCTTTTGTACATTTTCATTAACAGGAATGACATTCCTCGCTGCGTTTGTCTTTTGTTTTAAATTGAATTAAGTTTCTGACGCTTTTTTTTTAAGAAACTTGACTCCATTCATGCTTTCTTTCGGAATGTCTAATCTTTTTAATTAACAGGTACTTCCCTGATTTAACTGTTCCTTTATGTGCAAGAAGATACTGGCGGGGTTTAACAGTGGTTTCACTCAGTCTTTCAGTCAAAGACTTGTGTAAGACATTGCAATAATATATATATATATATATATACAGTACTGTGCAAAAGTTTTAGGCAGGTGTGAAAAAATGCTGTAAAGTAAGAATGCTTTCAAAAATAGATATGTTAATAGATTATATTTATCAATTAACTAAATGCAAAGTGAGTGAACAGAAGAAAAATCTACATCAAATCAATATTTGGTGTGACCACCCTTTGCCTTCAAAACAGCATCAAATCTTCTAGGTACACTTGCACACAGTTTTTGAAGGAACTCGGCAGGTAGGTTGGCCCAAAAATCTTGGAGAACTAACCACAGTTCTTCTGTGGATTTAGGCAGCCTCAGCTGCTTCTCTCTCTTCATGTAATCCCAGACAGACTCGATGATGTTGAGATCAGGGCTCTGTGGGGGCCATACCATCACTTCCAGGACTCCTTGTTCTTCTTTACACTGAAGATAGTTCATAATGACTTTCGCTGTATGTTTGGGGTCGTTGTCATGCTGCAGAATAAATTTGGGGCCAATCAGATGCCTCCCTGATGGTATTGCATGATGGATAAGTATCTGCCTGTACTTCTCAGCATTGAGGAGACCATTAATTCTGACCAAATCCCCAACTCCATTTGCAGAAATGCAGCCCCAAACTTGCAAGGAACCCCCACCATGCTTCACTGTTACCTGCAGACATTCATTTGTGTAGCGCTCTCCAGCCCTTCGGCGAACAAACTGCCTTCTGCTACAGCCAAATATTTCAAATTTTGACTCATCAGTCCAGAGCACCTGCTGCCATTTTTCTGCACCCCAGTTCCTGTGTTTTCGTGCACAGCTGAGTCGCTTGGCCTTGTTTCCACGTCAGAGGTATGGCTTTTTGGCCGCAAGTCTTCCATGAAGGCCACTTCTGACCAGACTTCTCCGGACAGTAGATGGGTGTACCAGGGTCCCACTGTTTTCGGCCAATTCTGAGCTGATGGCACTGCTGGACATCTTCCGATTGCGAAGGGAAGTAAGCATGATGTTTATTTCATCTGCTGCAGTAAGTTTCCTTGGCCGACCACTGAGTCTACGGTCCTCAACGTTGCCTGTTTCTTTGTGCTTCTTCAAAAGAGCTAGGACAGCACATCTGGAAACCCCTGTCTGCCTTGAAATTTCTGCCTGGGAGAGACCTTGCTGATGCAGTATAACTACCTTGTGTCTTGTTGCTGTGCTCAGTCTTGCCATGGTGTATGACTTTTGACAGGAAACTGTCTTCAGCAACCTCACCTTGTTAGCTGAGTTTGGCTGTTCCTCACCCAGTTTTATTCCTCCTACACAGCTGTTTCTGTTTCAGTTAATGATTGTGTTTCAACCTACATATTGAATTGATGATCATTAGCACCTGTTTGGTATAATTGTTTAATCATACACCTGACTATATGCCTACAAAATCCCTGACTTTGTGCAAGTGTACCTAGAAGAATTGATGCTGTTTTGAAGGCAAAGGGTGGTCACACCAAATATGGATTTGATTTAGATTTTTCTTCTGTTCACTCACTTCCTCAATCTATTAACATGTCTATTAACATCTATTCACACCTGCCTAAAACTTTTGCACAGTACTGTATATATATATATATATATATATATATATATATATATATATATATATATATATATATATATATATATATATCAACATCTGGAAGGGTTCCCTCATTGCCTTTATTAATAGCATGACTCAAATATGTGACGATATTGGTATATTTAGCAATAGATATGCCTGCAGATTATAATAGATAATGTCCAATAAAACGGTCGTGAGCAGTGTTGATGGGTTACCTTAAGATTTTTTTTTACAAACTTAATCACAGAATTTACTTGAATTCTCAGAGCAGTGAAAAGAAGACTGTGTATGGGTTTTATATTTAAGGTTATTACCATGTAAGAGCATGTTGGAAATATCAGCTCTGTAGTTGCTTCATATAAAATGTGATCACCTTTTTATATTGTATTGTTATAACAGTGCTTAAAGCTGCACTGTATGCGTGCAGGGAAAGTCCCATGATCAGCAGCATGCTAGGTTGAATATGTCATGGGAGGCCGATCATCCCTGTTGACCACGGAGCTCTACATTGGTCTTTTTGCTTTTATGGGTTGGGGTGGAAAATTGGTTGGGCTTAATTGAACTGTAATTAAAGTCACTTCAGGGAAGATGGGTGTCTGTAACTGGACTCTCTGACCAAAAGAGATTCTTTTAAAGTCACCGGTCTCTTCACGGCTCTGAGCTCAATTGAATTTTTTGTATTATTCATATGAAGGACCTCTTCATCTTTGACTCACTCAGTTGGACATCTTCAGATCTCTAGATTTATTTGAGATTATAAGAATAGTGACGGCTTGGATGCTAATTGGCAGTCGCTAGGTTTATGTCAACACAATTCACTGGCTGAAGTGACTTAATTCGGGCTTCAGTCATAGAGGTGCCAATCAGAAAGCTGTTCCATTGGAGCAGGTTGGTGAACTTCACAGAGCCACATCTGCACTCCTGTCATATTAAAACATATCATTTTCAGTAGAGAGGACAAGGAATTCTGATTCTTCAGCCTTTTCATTTTACATTTTCTTGCCTAATTTTGAGAAATGTTTACTAATTTTTTTTTTTTTTTTAAATAAAAAAAGATAGGTATACACTGCAATGTTTGCAAGAAAAAAATATCTCTTTCTTGGCAGATGCTCCTGAGTAACAAACTGAGAAACGTATTCCCCCATCTGATTTATGATGTGTGTATAAAAATATAAATATAAATCGAGATTATGTTAAAAAAAAAAAAAAATACATTGCTGCGATACAGACAACACAGGATACAGAAAATGGAAAATGATGCGTTTCTTGTAAACACTGCAGGGTGTTCAGTAACACTTTAATATCTGGCCCAGCAGGCTTTACTGAGATAATTTACTAAAGTGGAGAGTCAGTAGACTATAAGGTCTGTGATCACACAGTATGTAAATCCTAGCATCTTCACTGCAGTTAAGAGCTCAACCATTCTCAGAATCGGATCATAAAAACCATGATTCAAAGAACATTGAGGGCTCCCTGTATGTGTACTATAACTGAGGTTTGGACCAGAGTGAAATCCTCACTGACTTTCATTACTGCTTGCTGAAGGATAATGCAGTGTGGTGAAAAACAAGCTGTTCACTGGAGATTCAGAATAAGGTTGGTTAAATATAAGTACCCCAAAAAACAAATAAATAAATAAACAGCCATCACACACAGCCAGTGCATCTACTTTTGTAAATACATCCTGTTTTGAGTTCATGGACTATTAGGAAAGCAAACTCAGGTTGCTAATGAGACTTAAACCTCTCTCCTGAGATGGCCTCAGGCTAAAATGATGCCAGTGCTGCTGTGCTTGGTTTCCAGCGGACTGCAGAGAGAGCTGTCATAGTCTACTGACTTCAACAATGTGAAAGGTGAAAACAAACAGGTAAGAGAAAAACAAAAAAAAAAACCTTTCATGAGCTGCCAACTCCAATTCAGCGATGCATCTAAACCAGCAGGTTGCTATACACCTCATGGAGGGAGAAACATACGCTATTGACATTCACATAAGCGCTTAGCAGAATGCACATTTCCATGTTGTTTGCCAATGGCTTATATTTAAAAATAAACACCTAATGCAATTTACATTACTCATCATGTAAACCATGCATTGCAAAGATGTTGTGCTGAGGTGCCGTTTCCTTTGTTATTGCCAAACCCTAAGATATGCTGTCATTTTGACAGAAAACAATTCCTCAAACCATTGACAACTGCTATTCTGTTTTCACAACGAAGTATAATGTTGATACATGCATTTTCCAGTACGTCTTATCCTGTGTACGTCATCCAGTGCACAGAACATACACGACAAAGTCAAATCACACTTTTTATATATTTCATAGTAGTTGCTGAGTAAATGTTTATTGATGTGAATAATTAAGTTAATACGTAGGAGATGTCATTCTGCTTTACGGGTCAGTTTAAAAAAAAAAACAACATCATCCACAACTATTCAACATGGCTAAATTTAGAAATACCAAAAGAAAAATAATAAATTAAATGACATCAATTCAACTAGAAGTCTTTTTCAATGGCCTTAAGTTGCATCAAAACCACAATACTGTATGCCATTTTAATAAGCCTAAAACTTTTTGAAAGGCAGCCAAGAAACTTTTGAGTGAAGTGAATAGATAATAGTTTTTACTTCAGGGAATGTGAAAGAAGGACTTAAATGTGTGCTGAACAAATGTCCCCATTTGTCAGACACTGAGCCAAGCTGGCTGGGTATCCTGATTGACATTCCTCTAGACCTTCCGAGTCCTGACCTCCTGCTGTGATCCCATCAGCTACAGGATACCAGCTTCTCGCTGTCACTCTGTGTCCAGCTGGCTGATGGACAGGCCCAAGGTGTTAAAAAGACTTTCTTTTGTAGCAGCTGTTGATATACACCACAGGGCTGAGGCAGAAGAACAGCAGCAGTAGTTAAATCAATGTAAGTTTTTCAAGACTGTCATGCAAGCACAAATCTAAAGGATTGCATTACGTTGACCTGCAGTGAAAAAGGCACAAAAGACAAGATTAGTTAGTTATCCTTTATTTTCCCCCCTTTCAAACTCAACACAGTTTACAGCAAATTACTTTAACAACTAGTTGCTCTTAGCCTTTTGTGCTGCACAGGCAAGACATTTTTTTGGACTAGGCAATGGGGATTTGGGGGTGAAAAAGATGGATTTTCCAGAATAGCTTTTTGAGACACATGGTTATGAAAGCACCTGCCAACCGAGCACTATCTGCCCCCTTTGGAAGTCAGATCTGTCGTCCATTATGACAGAGACTGTCTTGAAGCAGACAGATGGTATTTTTCCAAAATAAATGCCATGGGTACTTTTTGCATAACAAATTGATTGATTCATCAGTCATGCCCAAGGGCTGCCCAGTTCTACATACAAGTATGCAGTACATATGACAGGTATTTTCATGTTTACCAAATCCCTATACACATGCACACAGCTGTGGGAATGTACTAGTGACCCTGAGCTACCAGCACCCTATCTGCCTATATTGCAGATGCAATTGCACAGACATGGCTCTCTGTCTCTTCTAGACCCTGTCTCCTGTTCCTCATCACCACTGCAGTGCCCCATCTGCTACAGCGAAAATTCATTGGCTGGGTTTTCATTTTGTTAAGTTATGTTGGAGGCTCCCAGGTATTTCAAATGATTTTGTTAGAGATAAGGTTCGTATCCCAGCTGACAAGATTGAGGAGGCATCCCCATAATGTTCACTTCCCATCGCATCTAGAATATGTGTGTGCATACAAACAAAAGTGTTGTTTGTACCATATTACAGTAAAAAGTCTCTCAGGAGTCAAATAAATCTAGTACTCCATGAAATGACATATTAAAGACAGGAGAGGTCCACTGTTCTCTATAGTAGAAGGTGTGTTATTTATTTCAATGTGTATTTAAAGTAACATTTTCTTTGTTTAAATATTCAAACATTTGTTCCAGCACTATTTCATGGTAATTTAAGTCAGAGAATATTCTAAGCAAAGTGATACACTTCATTTCTAAGTCAGGTTGACACAACATCGTTCGTATCTGTCTGTCTTTCCAGTGTTAACACAGTCATATGACTTCACACAGAACCACGACAACCAAGATTGATCTGACTTCGAGTCGAACTATTTATGCTCTATCTTTTCAGTCCGGTTCATTACTGACTAATATGGTGGTTTGAATCAATAGTAATGACTCCTATCAGCAGCTCTGGCAATTTTGTGCAAACAGCAATTTTTATTTATTTTGATTGATGACTGAAAGAATTGCATTTGTTTAGCTGAAGGTGACAAACCACCGCCATTACCCCCTCTGACCTTGTCGGAGTATTTTCGTATGCAAATCACGCTTGTTGGAAATATACAGTAGGTGCATCTCAAAAATGACCCACTTACATGGTGGCGTCATATGTTAAAAATATATATATATATTCTAAAAGGTGAATCTTAGATATCTGCTTGTACATTCTTCCATAGTTTAAACGACTACAATTGAAGATGCCTTTGTGTTTACATGTATGACAAATTCCAGCTTAGAGAATCAAGGTCATACTCTTCATTGACATTATGTTACGCATTTTCCTACAAACTATTGGTTCTTTACAGCACCGAGAGTTGGTTAGTTGAGCTTTCTGAGGCTCTAACCAAGGAACCGCTGGTACAGTTTTGATACAACTATTCATGGGTATTTCAAGAATTCATTTGGACTCTCAGTGGTAATGCAACTGACAAAACTAGATGTTATTTACAATAGCCCTGTAGTAGGGTATTAAATAGGTAAGAAATTACATTTTATAATGTATCCCTCTATTTGCATCCCATCATGTCATTTTTTCTTTTTTCTTTATTAACTACAGTACTCACACAAGCTGTTCATTGCTTTGTCTAACTTTTGCATTTCAAACACTTAGACAGGACTATAGAACAAAGTGGAGAGCCCTCCTGGGAGTTTCTAGACTGCAACTAATGATGCACTTCCCCAACATCACAGGTGTGTTGTTCTGTAAATAATGCAACTAAGCTAAAGAAGTGCTTAAGTGGAATGCTGGCAAGAATGGACCTAATATGAAGAGCAAGTTCAGGGAGCGAAGAACAGCCAACCCAAAATCTAATGACAATGGTGGTGGAGGATGTGTAAATAAAACCCAACCTGCATTAGAAATTAACATGGGAATGCATTATGTATATTTGAAGGGGAATATATATATGAAGGTCGATTATTTGACAGATGCAATAGTCTAAGATTTATTTCTTCCCCTTAAGCACACTGGCAATTCTGTGTGTGACCACAGAACGGAACGAATAGGCATGGTATTATAAACATTCCAGGTGCTATTAATAGCAATCGTTTTCTTCTTTAAAAGGGTTTTAAAAACAGCTAGGAGTACAGTGTATTGTGCACTGGCTAATGAACAGACAATGGTAATCTAAAAATGACCAGTTTTTTTTAAAAAACTGAACGCAATACTACTCCTTTGGGATCATTTAATTATTATTTTTTTTTTAATATTCATAATTTGTGTAGCAGTAACAGGTAATTTGTTTTTTTTAAGCGTGAAAATGTTGTACAAAAGCTAAATGCGGAAACACTATAAATGTAACATTTGGCTGACATTGGAAGCGTTGTACTGTATACAAACATCTCAGCGTATGATTTATATGCATGTCATGCCCTACTGTGTAAGCACTTTCCTTAAGTTAAAGAGGTGCAGAAGAATGGCGAATACAAAACTTTTGCAAGTATATCCTTTGCAAAAAATGTGAACAAGAAAGCAAACTAAAATCCTGTAGACTATAACTGAATTGTCACTCAACAAAAACCGTGATCGCAAAATAAGGTATTTATTGTCACACAGGCTATTAAATCTATATGAAATGCCTAAGACTAAAAAGAAACTTGATTTACCTCTACTAAACCACAGTAGAGTTTTGCTATAATGCACAGATGTTGGCCATTTAGAAACTTGTATATGAAATATGCTGGGGCAGCCAGTTTACCCAAATCCAGTTTGAAATGGAAGCACAGATTGAAAATGGAACATAAAGACAATGCCAGCAGTAAGCACGAGCAATCTGCAGGTAAAACTGATTATTCCTGTCCTGTTTAATAAGCTGATGTTGCTGAAAGATGACATCAATGAATCCCGAGTCTTGGTAACTTATGTAATGTCAAAGGCCGTCAGGACAACAACTTATGACTAATGTTTTTGAGTTAACTAGAACATTACAAAACAAAAGCACGAAGCCAATAAAAAACATCTGACCAAGCAGAATTGTTCTGGACGAGGCAGTAAAACCTGATTCGGGCAACGATGGAGGGGTTTAAAGAGTATAAATAGGGAAAATCGAAAACAGTTCACAATTTATGCCTCCTGTTTCAAAGCGCGTGCTGGGATAGATTATGCAGTTAAGCACAAACGGATCAACGAACTGTTGCCCAGCAACCCCACTTTTACCACCCCAATCATGTATTATAATAAATCTAATTGGCTTTCTCATCAGTCTCCCGTGATAAGGATTACTGTTTCGTCGAAACTGCTTTAGTTAATGATAAAAACCATTCAGTAATTTATACAAGAAAAATCTCCCCTCAGTTAGTAATTGGGGCACATTAGCCTTTTTCTGTGAGGCATACCAGTGTCTCGACACTGTGTACAGGATGGAAAGTCAAACCCTGTTCTCATAATAATTATTTATATCCTTGGTTGTTACACCCAAAATGGCCTAATGGTTTCAGAATGGGAAAGTGAAACATCTTTGGTTTGCTTTGGCATTGCCTTGCTGGCTGTGGCTGATCACTACAAAGTCCAAGAGGTGCTCCGCCTTCAGACAGATGCCTGTTACATCAGTGTTTATAGAGCTGCTATAGCATATTTATAATGGCTATGGCACTGCTAGAATTATGATTTAATCAAGCATGTAAACAAGTTTGATGTACTGCTTTACATATCACACCCCAAAGCTGCCTAAGAGGGATCCCATGTACACTACCTGCAATGAACTCAATCATGATAATACTGCATTATTGATTACGCAAAATTCAGAAAGAAGCACAGTCTGGCGACCAACATACCCAAACAACCAATCAGAAAGGGTGTAAATAAACTCCAGTGCAGTGTGATCAAACGTATACTGTAGTGAGCCAAACAGGATGTAATAATAATAATAGTTCAAGGACAGCAATGCAAGTTAATTTAATGCTGGTATCTCTGAGTTTAGTTTGAATGGTTAGGGAATAGTTACACGTTTAGCAGTAGAGAACTAAACCAAATGCATATCTCTAGACACAATTATTACCCGGTCCTGTTTTTTACACTGCAAGCTTGTTAGCCAACAGGCATTCTGCTGAATCTGGAGCAACTTTCCTACCACCCTGACAGTACCGCCTTAGGACATCAGATCTGCAAACTCAGCACCCATACTATTCATTAAAAGATCATCCATCTGCAATGCACAATCTGGTAGTCCCATTTTTTCAGTTCTCACATCATCCCTTTGAATTATTGGTGTTCTCTCAAGCAAACTACATAGAAATATAACCACAGTACGGTATGTGTGTACAGTATAAAACTAAAACAAAACCCGATACTATATTCTAAATGATTAAAATTCAAAATATTTTATTGGGGCTGTTATTTTTTTTATTTTTTTTTATGTGGCATGGAGAAGCATTAAATAACTTTTTGTATATTTGTCAGATTTATTCTGGAGTAGGACAATTCTGCTAGAAAATAGCTGGAATTCAACAGTGCAATGCCATTGTTTAAAATTCATTTTATTGAGTTTTTACCTGCGTGTAGTGATTAAGGTTGATTGGTTTTGTAGGTCTTCATGTGTAATGACACTGCATACTCTATCGTTTTGAAATGTTTGAGGAATTCTAATTTCAGCCAGGATATTTTGTGTGGAGAGAAACTATTAAAAGACCACAGAGTGGCCTCAGCCTTTTAATGTTTAAATGGATGTGGAGTTGTAATCTTTCCTCTGTTTTCTATGCCAGAAAATGACTTGTTACAGTGTTACTACACTGGCTTTAGTGGAATGTTTTTTTAGAGAGATACTCTATTAAGTACAGCATCCAGATTGTAAATGTTCACAATAGTGTATGTTCAGCCAAGTTCAGGATTCAAAGTCTTTTTTTTTCTTCTTGTTAATTAATCAGCTGCTTCCCTAAATAACCCAGGAAATGTAAATGTGAAATTAAGGCATTCCAAACCTTCTTAACCGTTTAAGTGCCAATGTCCTAATTTGAGGACAGGCTACTTTGTAGTTTTTTGGAGCATTTTTAACTGGCATCCACCTGCTATTTTAATTTTCTCTTTAACTATATTGTTCTGATAGCTTACACTAAATATAACCGTTTATTCTGCAAATGTTCTTCAGATGCTTTTATGAAGCCTAAAAAGTATACATTTCTTGGTGTTTTCCTCCCCACAGTGACACTAAATCTCTCTGGTCTGATTACAGGCATGTCTAACTAATGTCTAAACAGCAGTTTGTAGCCAAAATGAAGGAATTTTTTTTTTTTCTGTGAAGAAATATGATTTAGAAGCTATCAAATTACGTAATTATTATTTGGTACTTAATTCAATAACCTAGTTTAGAGCCAGCAACCACGTTTTCAAATGGAAAATACATGATTTCTAGAACATCCACACAGCACATCCACACATTTCTAGACCTATCCACACAGCAAATGGAATTGCACGACAGGTAACATTTCTGGAATTATTTTGTTAGCCTGAAAACAGTATTTTTTTTTTCTTCAGGGTTGATAATAAAAATCCTGCTACATATGAAAGATACAGCTTTTATTAGTAATTGTGTTACCTTCTTGAATGATGGTTCTTGAATTGAACCCCTCTGCAGTTCCCTGGAGGGAACCTCAGTTAACACAGGCTTAATAAAACCCAACTAGTCATCAAATTCACGCTGGATGAATATCATACGAGTGGATTCCAGTCTGGTATTGTTAGTTCCATTAGCATTCACCAAGCAAGGACACATGAGCCCTTTTGTACATCGATTCGTTTATGGTAGAGTTCTTTACATGAAATGCAAAGCATAGTTAATCATTTATCAAGCTCAGATCACTGCAATATGCTGCTAACGCCTCCATTCATTATTTCATGAATGCAGAAGCTCTAAAAGACTTTATTTCCAGTAGACACCCATATCAGATAGACATTATATCTTCTTCTTCTATGTGCTCCATAGGCCTCCAATGTTTAGTTTTGAAAGAAACACGTGTTATAACAATCATGTGTTTTCCTTTTACAAAATCTGATAAAAGGTTAAAGAAAGTTTCCATGTCTTACTCTCAGGAAGTCTGCCTCACTTCCTGAGTCAATGCACCTCAACAGTGTCTTCTTGGTCAAAACATGTTATTGGCTGAAAGCATGTCAGTCAACATGGGAAGCTGCTGGTTGGTTAATGACAGAGAACAAGGCGTGGAGGTGGTAGGGAACATGTCACTCCCTAAACTGCACATTTTGACACCAATATAGCCAATGGAAGATTAACAACTGTGGTTTATGAAATATTTTTCCAGCTACAACCACTTTGAAGGTCAGACTAACCTGCTGTGACTTGGAATGGTCTCACCCCATACCTAAGTGGACATCACAAAGCCACAACGTAACTCCAATTTGACATGACCGGCAGTCTCTGTTTGAAAGAGGGGCATGCATGAGTGGCATAGCAGTGTCCAGGTCAAGATCAAATTGCCAATGTCACTCTCCTTTCATGAGTACTACAATCACAAGCAGCTTTAAAGTGCTTTCACGCTGTCAGACAACTTATTCAACGGTTGGTTCAGGAGGACACCGATAGAATTTTTTATTTTTATTTTTCCTGTAAAGAATAGTCTTTTGACGTTTTGATTTCTTTTAGATAGAGGATTGGAACTGGACAGGTTTAGTTGTATGCAAAGCGACTCAACTATACAGCAGTTATTATTTTAAACCAGTGTTCCATCACATTTTTAAAACAGAAAAGTAATAAACATCAAGGAGTTGTTGGGTTAGTTGCTTCTTTAATAGTGAAACATTATGCCAATTGGAAAAATAGCTGAATAAATACCGGAAGATTGTGGTTTGCTGTGTGTATTTAAATGAAGTATTGATTTGTCTGCCCGGTTTAGGCCATTTCTATGAATCCTGTTTAGTGAAGAGAAATAGAAGTCCAGATACCATTGCAATAATGTAGCATGTTCACTTCCATTATAAGTACCAGCCTTTAGTAGCGAAGCAATTGGGGGGGGGGGGATCTGTTAGCAGAATTACATTACAAGTGGCGTCAATTCAGTACACTTATTTATTGGTTCCACAAAAAAACTCGACATGCTTACAATGTTCCTGTACTGTATATGTCGATTTATATAGGACAATACTGCATGTTAGGCAAGAACACACTTTGATTAACACTATATTTGCTTATTACTTGTGTTCATCGCTTCAGCTTTAGGCTAAAGGCAAAATATGGACAATCAATAAGGAATCAATACAGAATTTTATAATTAATATGAATTGTGCAGGTATGGAAGGCAAGAGGGAAATTACTTCTTTGTCCCATTACAGTTAAAATATATTACCTGAAAAGCCGCAAGTGTAATTTCTAACAAACAACAAAAAAAAGTCAGATTCATCATTTAGCAATGGGGTTGCTAGGGGTTTTGCACTGTGGGCACTATAACACAAAAATAACCAAATGACTGATCTCATCTGTTTACGCCTGACTGGCAGGTAAAGTCTGCACACTTAGCTGTGAGCTAATCGCCAAACACTGATCAAACAAGGTGCAACAAAGATGATTTGTCTCCCTCATTCTGTTCTGGAGAACGGGCCAGTGTTCTGCCACTGGGAAGGTTATATTCCTAGCTGATGTTGTAGAAATAACTTGAAGCTCTGCCTGGTTGTTGGGAATAAGCCTGCTCCTGTGCTATACTGTATGTTTCTGTCTGTATCATGCAGTCAATCTGCATTCTAGACTGTTGAGCTTTATCAGACTGCATCCTCTTTATTCTGCCGGACTGCTAATAAAGCTGTGTTTTGGGTTCAGTGAGCTGACTGTGTGGTCTGCCCTTATATGTTACAGTCTGAGAAGAATTGTGAAGCTGCCATACTCTGGGCTACAGAAATGTGTATAATTGGGAAGGTAACAGCTGACTGTCCTGGTCCAAAAGGCTATCAAAATTTGTATCATATGCAGTAGCACAACCAGACGTATTTATACGGTTTGAACAGGAATTGATCATTAATATCTCACATATTGATTATTTATTGTACTGAAAAAGCACTATGGATAACGCCAGTGAAATGGCTTTTAGAACAACCCAGGCTATCGTCTTCCATAGGGAATCTTTTTACTGGGATCTTTCACATGATTTCAAAATATCATTACCGCCTAACACTGTAACATGGCCCAGGTGTCTGGGATGCATATTGAAAAAGAGAAAAAAAAAGTATCCAAATTTACTGTGGGTCTCCAATGACTGCTATGGGACTTTTATACCATCCAACCCTACAGTAACAATTCCCAGGCATTTAGAAGAACCCTGTGAATATCATTCAGTG
This sequence comes from Acipenser ruthenus, assembly GCF_902713425.1. Classification (NCBI taxonomy): domain Eukaryota; kingdom Metazoa; phylum Chordata; class Actinopteri; order Acipenseriformes; family Acipenseridae; genus Acipenser; species Acipenser ruthenus. The sequence goes on from NC_081213.1 coordinate 4,208,003, forward strand.
CATCCCATAATGTCCCCCAAAAGGGGTTTTAAATGTTCTTCTTCTTTTATTTATTTATTTACTGCTGGGTCCTCAGCCTGTCACCATTCGGAGTTGTAAACAGTCGTTCAATTAATCAAGGGACTAATAAGAGCATGGTAAATGATTATTGATTTTTTTTTCCCCGTAGCAGATCAATTTACGATGGCCTGTTGGCATGAGACTTAAAATATGTGTGGTGTTCACAGATGTTTAGGCTGAATAAATAATGGTATCATTAAAAACACACTGAAATTGAATGCCTTTTTGTTTTATACCAGACACGAGCGGATACCTCCCAAGAACCAGAAAAACGTGTATGCAAGGCATGCACAACCTCCCAGTAATGCAAAGGCTTAGTGCACTGTGACTAATCTATTATATGTTTTATTAACTATATTAAATTCCATTAGTACAGGACGTGGGGCCCTAGGGTATACACATATAGGGTATTTAAAAGTAAATTGAAAGAACAAATCACAAATTATTCCTTTGCTGGGAATTGACACTATCTGTTGACCTTTTTAACACACCGGAAGAGCTGGCAGGCAGCAAATAAGTACAATGTGTACCAGAATTAAAAGACTTTTCATACATGCCCATAGCTTCTGTGATTCTGCTCATTTGGAATCAAGGGCAGTGTTTTATGTTTTTTTGTTTTTTTGCCATGTTTGCAGCTAACCTTAATGCCTGCATGATAATTTGGGGAATAATGAAGCCTACTAATTTGATCCTTAAATGCGAATACAGCCAGGGGTGATCTGTGAAACAACTTTGTGATCTTTTATGCCACAGGTCTGAGATTTAAAAAGAGTTTTGAGACTGTATTTGAAATCTTCTTAGAGACAGCTTTTTTTAATCTTCATTTTGTTGCCAAGCTTTATTCATTTATTAATGTTTTTGCTCACTGTCAATTACATTGTGCAGTTTATTTTATGGCAATGCAAGTTTGCCTGAAAACATTGCAAACGGTGATGTGTTAAATAGCAAAATAATTCATGTTAAAGGGTACATAAGAACCTTTTTATTTTATAGTGTTACATGTTCCCATGTGTTGCTACAACTGTTTACGTAAGGTGTGTGTATTGTTTAACTTTTTAAACTTTTAAATTGCATTCCCTGCCTCAAGATGGCTTCCCATGTACCCACATGGATCTCTCAGAATTACATTTCCCATCACCCTCCTGCTCACTGGTAAATCCATCTCAGTTACATATGTGAGCAGGAGGATGATGGGAAATGTAGTTCTGCGAGATCCATGCGGGTACATGGGAAGCCATCTTGAGGCAGGGAACGTAAACAGTTGTAGCAACACATGGGAACATGTAACACAATAAAATAAAAAGGTCCTTATGTACCCTTTAAGAAACACATTGCAAAATAAATTATTTTAAGTTCCTGATAACTGCTCATAGTAGTACAAGATAGATGTATAGATGCTTGGGTTACTTTAGAGAAGCCCCAGTCTTTCCTAAAATAGACACTCAACACATATTGAACTGAGGTATTGGAAGGATTCTGGCCATGCTGAAATACACACAGGAGTATTACAGCTTACTTGTGTGCCTTCTCAATATGAACCACCATTAACTTGACATACCTCAGTGAGCACGAAAAGTGTTATTTCTGAATATGCCATGAGGTCTCATAATGTTAGTGTTGCTTACTTGTTAAAAGATCACTACTAAAGCAATAAATATTCCCAGCAATGCAACATGTGGGTATCGTTTTTGACAGCCCAAGACCATTTTGACATGGGCTGGCTGTTTTATTTTATTTTTTTAACTTTATGGTTTCAACTCAATTATGATCCAAAGCTAATCATTTTACATGTTTCCTTCACATCAGATCCCACAGTCTTTAAGACACCCCTGCCACTATCAATGGTATATGAGAATTCCAGGCATCATCTACAGTCATGCCCTTTGACACCTCACAAATCAGCCCGCAGTTGCAACAGCTGACAGTTCCTGGCAGCTCTTTCCTGATGTGGGACTGTGAGCAGCTGTTTTCTGTAGAGGGTGCCTGTTTGTAATGGCATATTGGGTTTGGGCATACAAAGCACAGTGGTTGAATCACTGGACTGAATATGAAGGCAAAAGGTTTTGGGGTTCAAGCTTTTGCACTTACCAAAAGCCGTCAGAAAACTGGGTTGGGTTGGCGTGACACTATGCACTTTGCCTCTTATTCAGTAGATCCTTCAAACTTCACTTACTGCATTATCTGTCTGTAAACCTAAGATCAAATCTTTAACACCGCCATCATCTGAGGTTGAATATACAGCTCTAATCATGGAAAAGACGTCAGTTGTCCAACCTCTACCGAAATGACCAAAAACTATCAACGTCGATGGGAAAATCAAATGTACTCTTCCAGTGAGGTTGATGGTGGTCTGCTGTGATCTTGCACGCTTATTTTATTGTACCTGTTGTCTTCCTTCTGCCTTTGAGTGCAAGAGGTTGATGTCTCTGTATAGTACCTGTCCATTTGGTTAACTGTAGTTTTAAACAGTGTAGGGTTAGACAGTGTTTGGATCCCAAGAATACACTTCAACCCCTCTTTAAAAAAAACAGCAGAGCGGTTTTAATGAGACAAAACAGAGAAAGACAATTCAAAGGATAAAATGCCAGGGTATATGAATCATATTTGTATTGAATGCTGTTATTACTGAGGCTTCTTTCTTAGTGGCGAGAGAAAAGGTTTTTAGTGATAGCAAAACAGAAACACAATATGCGAAAGGATAAGGACTGAGAGGTGGAATACAGAACCCACTGTTCTAACTTAACACCACCTGCTTTCCCAGGGAATGGAACTGATTAGTAACGCTATTGGGTGTCACTGGAAAACCTGCACATTTTTTGCTACCCATTCTGACCTTTTGAGGTCTTATAAATTAGTTCTGGCTGCTTTGACTTGCTGTATCCTCAGGAATGAGCTGTTACTAATTCAAGTTATTTAAAATACATTCTGCTGCCGTTGTGAGATTGTATTTTTGAATTTCGTTTCTGATTCAGACCCCTCTGTGGCTGTTGGGTTTCATCATTAAGTAGATGCTTTCACTGTTACATATTTACATTCTCAATTGTTCATTTTAAATCATATTCATAGTGCATAGAGTATTTTTGGAATATATTAAAGAGTGTGATTAATACTTGCTACTTGGTAACCTTCTGAGCTCTTGCTATTATATGGGCTATTTCATGGTTGTTGAAGCAAATGGGATTGGCTAACAATTTACAACTGTTGGGGCCCATTATTATTTTCTCATTGTCGGCCTGAATTTTAAGTTGTGGCATTTTTACATATCTACTGTATCATGAAACCAGTCTCATCTGCAGTCTACAATCCAAACTGCAACCGGTCAGAGATAGCCAGTAACTATCGCGTTGCATGTAATTGCCATATCTAAGGGAATTTACCTATCTCCAGTATCTTCATAATAGTATAATACATTCATAGCTTTCTGTTTTATTTTCTACAATCCAGAGTACACATTTTAATCTCTTATTGTCAGTCCCAGTTTAAATTGCGTTGAAATTAGTTTACAAACCTTTAAACCAATCTAGTGCAAGCTGATGCCCAGCTCTTTATAGTGGACATATGTAGATACTATAAACTCTCTTGTACTATTGTAGCCATTTCCCCCAACTATTACACAGTACAGCTTGTAATAACACATTTAGCATGTGTAGCACACATTTGACAGAAAGGACTGCAAGGAGAGTGGGGCCTAACATCAGTTTTAAAATGTGTATGCACTTAAACAAAGAAATAAGTGTGACCAATCAGCAGAGCCTCATACTCCCCAGTGTTGTGGTGTGCTTTTGGTTATCTTGCTATTTTCAGACTCTGATGCAGGCGACGCTAATTGCAATAATTAAAGAAACATATTTCCAGACTCTTCTCTTGGCTCTTTTCTAGCCATACTAATCAGTGCACAGACTTGTGTTGCATTAACTCATTTAGAGAACACGAAAAGCTACTGGGGAAGATGAGTTTCATTTCTTTCTGTTCCCATGTTAATAAGCATCAAAGCTTGCACAGCGCTCCATTCTGAGGTTTTGTTGGAATCGGATGCTGCTGCTGTTCATTATGGCATGCCCTTGCTAACTGAGGGGCATGATTTATGAGCGTTTACAAGCTAAAATCTTTACTTTGCGAGCAGCTTCATTGTAGAATTGGGAAGGACCCAGCTTTCAAATGGGAAAAACCTACTCAAGCATCTTTTTTGAAAGACCCACTGTAGCACTAAACCTGAAAGTCCTAACACTATTCCTGCTTTACCAATGCACCTTTACTATCAGATTTAAATTAGTTGATTAGCAGCATTGTTCCAGTAACCTCGATCACATTACCTCTTCCAGATCCTCAATGCCTCAGATTTGAATGAATAACACAAAGACTGTTTGACTCAGTTAGGGCTACTTGAGACTCGATTCATGGAAAAGGGTTGTATAAAAGTGATAAGCAAACCTTTTTTTGATACGCTGATACAGTAAAGCTTTAGGTAATTAAAAAAAAAACTACTTCTTTCTTTCATTCTCCCGTTTCATTGTTTGTATGCTGTTTTGATACAGTACCAGAACAAGTCTGGCACAGCACACAGCAGCAATGTAGATCAATGGGACATGGAGAAATATTTTGTTTGGAGGCCAAAAGGACACAAAAACAATGTAGTTGCTTTGTCTTCAGCCTGGCAGGGGTAAGTTAATCAATTATCTTGCACACCCCTGCAGCGCAAATGACTTGTCTCTGTTCTACAGACTGAATCATTCTAAATGATTATCCCTTACTGTGAAGTAGAGGACATGTGTAGGTTCAATACAATGCATACCACATAACATGGTTGTAAAGACATAATACTGGGTTATTTTTCCATTAGTGGCCGGAGGTCAGTAGTCCACTTTCTCTAGTGCATGGTGGCACATGCCTGTGGGTTTGTCCCACAGTGAAGCATCCAGTATTGCATTATTGCTACAGTAAGTAAAATACGTAACTTATTGGTGCATGATGTAAGAACAACAGTGTAAATCAGTAGGGTGGCCAGTTTTACACAAATTAAATCGATTGGTTTATTTCTCTAAAAACATTTACATTTAATTATTTATTTTTTTGTTATGCCTGATGTGCACAATTAATAATGAACATTTAAAAAATATATAAGCAGACATTTGAGAGAGAGAGAGAGAGAGAGAGAGAGAGAGAGAGAGAGACTTTGAAAAGTCTTAAAAAGATCAGGGTAATTGACCATAGAATTCTAAGTGACGTGATAGAATTGTGTGTGAAGAAGATCATAAATAAGTGGCCAGCATATCATTTTGAAACGTCAATTAACATATCATTAATATGCACACCCAATAAACATTTATTTGAACGGGTCGTCCAAGGCTGCCATGTAACCTTTCATTTATTTTCTTTTAAATGCCAGGTTTTAATTAATTAATGGAAGGGGACATCCAGACACTATTTTCCTCCTTCGTGCAGTTTATGTAAATTAGTATTCTTGATTTGAATCTGTCACACACTGTTCCCATTGTGCCATTTTAGAACAAGTATTGCTTATTGAAACAGAAATAACCTGATTAACTATGAGGGAATATTTACTTTTGTTCAGAGACACAGGCCGTATAACACATACTGTACAAACATCTTCTTTTAAACATCTAGTTCAGCTGGGTTGCAGAAACTGTATATTTTCTGCCTTGGGTTTGTATACTGTACAGGGAGACTTGAGTGTAATATAAAAGAAAGGTGTAGTATCTGGAGATTGAGTTTGCACTGTGTGGAATAATGCCTTGATACAAACTGCAAGTGAAAGGGCCATTTAGATTGAGTGTACTTCTGTTGTTTCAAGCAAGTCAACGCTAGTATTATTCTCCTTGGTATTACAAAGCAATTTTACTTCTCTTTTTTTAATCTGGCCTGTATCGCCAGAAGGTTTTAAGACTTCTTGCTGTCTATCTGCTTCAGTAATCCTTAGTTTTCTTTATACTGCTGACTAAAGTCTGCAACTACAGCAGGGCAAAATGTCACAAACAGGCTCTGTTATAAACCAGCTCAAATCTCAGTAACCTTACAAAATATTTAGTTCTACGTGCTGCTTGAAAAAAAAGAATGCAATGTCTGTAAAGTGATTAGAAAACAATTGCATTCAAATTAGATTGAGACAAATTGTGGTTATGGGTTGAGAAACGCAGAAGTGGCTTTGCATCGATGCAGCTGTTGAGCATATTGCGCAGTTAGGGATCTAAATGGTGATGATCATTTATAAGCCAAACTCCTCCAGGATTAATAACTAATGACTTGCATAGTCTAATTTCTAGCAAAACTGAGTAGTCTAATGTCTAGAGCAATACCTTGTCTGTTGAAAGAACGAGATGTATTTGTCACACATTCAGGACACAATGGCATAGTTGACAGTGTGTGGTTTTGATATGAGTTGATATACAGTGTAAGCTGTTTTTTTTTTTTTCTTTTTCTGTGTTCCAGTAGTGAATCTTTCAGAACCAGTTCACAGAATGTCTGTCTGGGGGTTTGCATGAGATGCCACAGTTCAGCAATTACACAAGAGCTCTTTCAATAGAAAGGGAATTCACTCTCAGTCAAAACACACATCTACAGAGAATGTGAGTGCATCTGAAAAAGCAGCATCCACAGTTCCTCAGATATAGGCAGGGCCTCAGAGGACAAGGGAAATCATACAATTGTTGTAGATTTAAATTAGGATTCAAAACATATTGTAGTTTGTATATAAAAAATGAAACCATCTTATGTTAATATGAGAGTATTTGTATAACAAAAAACAGTTCTCGTCCTTAATGTGTTAAGTTACCGAGAATGTGTTTTACCCAACAAAAAAATAAAAAGGAGCTTCTGTTCTTCCAGTTGTCTTAACGGTTTAAGTTTCACCAGCTTCAAATTCCAAAATATTACACGTAAGCCCATTACAAAGCTCTGTGGAAAATTGCTTCTTATAGGACTGCAATGAAGGGTACATTTTGACCTTCGAAGGTTCGGAACACATGACCGAAGGAAGGTTCGAACCTTCGATGGTACTCATTTGCATAATGTATTGGTGACATCACCATAGCTACTTGTTTATATTTGATTGAAAATCCTATTTTACAGGTAATCCATATAAATGGAATAAATCATTCACATGTAGTTATATAGAACAGTAATCGTGTTTTTATCATTTAAATAAAAATATAAATACACATTGTTTATTTACATGTAATTGATGCTGCTTGCTATATATACAGTAAGCTTGCATTACACCAGCACCAACTGCAGGGAAAAAAGCTTTATTTAACAGTCACCATTCCAAGCAGCTTATCAGTTACATTTTACTACTACTAAAAATATTAATAATACTAATAATAATATGAACTTGTCAAGTGACCCCAGAGATTGGTTATGCCTCCATGATACGCGTCGCTTGCAGTTTGCATTCAATTATTATTTTTTTGGTCGTCTGGGCATTTAACAAAAAAATCCCAAACAGCAGAGGGGTTTCGAGACATTTCTTTCAATACAGCTTACGCTATATAGCGCTTTGCTGTTGAGATGGCGAATGAAGAAATTTGCTTCTGGTTAACACGAGCTGGAGGGGCTTTTCGAAATTAAAATGATTAGTGTTCACATATATTTTGTATTTTGTACTTTTGTTTACGTAATATGCATTATACAAATCAAAAGATTGAATTTTGCATGTGAGTGACATTTAATGTGTGATTTATAGTATTCACACATTGTCAAACAGTTTCTATTAACAGGAAGAAGAAAAAAAAAAACATAAAGTGCGTGAACCCGTCTGACGAACCATCGAATCCCTGGCTAGTGAACAAACCTTAGAACCTTCAGACACAGCCCTACATCTTCACAAGAAATGTTTTATATCTCAATCTTTTTTTGTATTCATATTAAATGTTATATTAAAGTAATGCAACCTGTTCAAAATGGGAGCTACTATATTAACCGTACAGTTCACAGTTATGTTCACACTTTTTAAAGCATTATCAGATGGATTCAGAGGATGTTTTGGTGATATTTTTATTGTTATTCTCCAATAATGTGTTTTCCAAGGGTTTCATATTCCTGACACAAGACAATGGCACTGTGTTTAATGTTCTGGCAGTACTGGGTAGAGTATAGAATTATATATTGTATAGCCAGTACTAGTATAGGCTCTGTTTGAATAACACCATTGAAGTCTGTGTTGCATACTGTATTGTATGTATTTAGCCCTTGACAGGGTGGAAACTTTTTTTCCAATTTGACTTTTTCTGGAAGACCGAAATTTATATCAGTGTCACAGACGAGGTGATGGAATGCACTGCTCTTTTGCAAATAGTTTAAGGGTTTGGACACCTTAGACAACAGATTAGGAAAAAATGCTACCAATTATGTATACTGGCAATGATCCTCAGTAATACTCAATAATATAGTGCAAACACATGATTCACTTCCACTGCAGTATACATCAGTTAATATTTGATTACTGTACATTATGGCGCCATGAAAAGTCATGTCCTGTAGAATATGTATTGTGTAAGTATTGCACATCAAATAATTGTATTCGCAGTACAGATTTTTGTGTGATTATGCCTCAGACAAAATACTGCTTGAAATGCATGGCATTGTCTGCGGTTACATGTCGCCCTGGGTTTGAAATGGACGACAGCTGGAACCATTCCTTCGCACCGTCTGGGTGTCATTAATAATATTGTCACTAAACAGCCAGGCTCAATGGAAATTCCTATTTACAGCCTGGTAATTGATTTAAGGTGTAGTGTGTCACAATGTCACAATGATAATCAGGTGTGACTCAATAAAAAAAGAAGAAAAACCTTTGCAAATACAACACTTTGCACAGGATAGTCTTTTCTACAGTACATAAGAAAAAGAGAAGATGAAGGAGGGGGAGGGGTTAATGACTGTGCTTTAAATATTTATTCCTGCAGTAGATAGACATGTAATTTAAGAGATAATCCTCTGAGGCAACATTTCAATTACAAATAAGTCATATGCAATAAAATCAACATTTGTGGAGGTAACTGTATTACCAACAAACATAAAGCACAAAAACAGGAAGTCATTATGTGAAATATTTATGTTCCCAGGAACTCCTGTTGTTTTCTCCAAGGGGGAGCGGGGGGAAGGCGGAGGGGGTTGGTCTACAGACTGGTTGGCGTTTCTCACTTTTGATCAGTAAAAGCTCCTAATAGTGATAATGTATAGATGGTATTGTCAATGTTCTTTTCATAGACTAGCGGACAATCTGTATGCTGGGTTATAATGGTAACTGTAATGCGTGCTTTCCAGCTTGAAGGCATTCCTTCCTAGCATAAATGGTTCCTTTTGTAGGCTACAAATGGCCAATACATCTACAGTAGTAGGTGCA